>NW_007252915.1:310462-368905 GCF_000164805.1 Carlito syrichta | reverse complement strand
GGCTGATTTTTTGATTTATTGTAGAGATGAGGTCTCGCTGCCCAGGCGGGTCTCAAACCTGTGGGCTCAGGCAATCCACTCACCTCAGCCTCCCAAAGGCGCAGTATTTTAGGCTGAGCCACCGAGCCCGGCTGGTACCGCATTTTTTTCATCCAGTCAGCTTCGATGGGCAGCATGGTTGGTTCCAGGTTTTTGCTACTGTGAATAGAGCTGCAACAATCTGTGCAGGAATCTTTTTTGTAGAATGATTTGAGTTCCTCTGGGCATATTCCCAATAGGGGGATTGCTGGGTCATGTGGAAGGTCAATTTCTAGTTCTTTCAGAAATCACCACACTGTCTTCCAAAAAGGTTGCACTAGTTTGCCTTCCCACCAGCAGTGTAGAAGCATTCCTTTTTCTTTGCATCCTGCCAGTATCTGTTGTTGTTTGTTTTATTAATGATGACCATTCTTACAGGGGTTAGGTGGTATTTCAATGTGGTTTTGATTTGCATTTCTCTGAAGATTAGTGAGGCTGAGCATTTTTCATGTTTATTGGCTGCCCATATATCTTCTTCTAGAAATGTCTATTCATGTCTTTTGCCCACTTTTTAATGTGGCTGTTTCAGACTTTTAAACCACCAACATGTTTTTCTTATTTTAGAATGTTTATTTATACTTTAAAAAGTCTATTTTAGAGTAATTAAGGTATCTTTTTTTTACATCACAATCAGTCTTGTGAGTATATAAAAAGGAAAATATAAGCAAAATACATTGCCACCCTGGCTTTGTAAGTCTGACTCCTCTAAATCACTTTTGTCTACATTTTTCTAGACTGTAGTATCTTATGTCCCACCAAAAGTATATATAATGCAGTATTTCTCTTTTTATTAGAAAATATAGTTTATTTAGAAAGAAAATTAGAAAGAGAGAGAGAAAGAGAGAGAGGAGATTCACTTACCCAAGGTAGAGGGGTGGGCCAAAGCTTAAGAAAACGTGACCTGCTTCATTAATAAAACAAACAACAGATGCTGCCGAGGATGCGGAGAAAAAGAAATGCTTCTACACTACTAGTAGGAATGCAAACTAGTGCAACCTCTTTGGAAGATGGTGGGGCATTTCTGAAAGAACTAGAAATTGACCTTCCACATGAACCAGCAATCCCCCTACTGGGAATATACCTGGAGGAACTCAAGTCATTCTACCAAAAAGATATCTGCACACACATGTTTGTTGCAGCTCTATTCACAATAGCAAAAGCGTGGAACCAACCATGTGGCCCGTGAAGCTAAACTGAATTTTTTAAAATGTGGTACATATACACAATGGAATATTATGCAACCATAAAGAAGGACAAACATATGGACTTCGCAGCGACTTGGATGGATTTAGAGTATCATACTCAGTGATCTATCACAGAAAAAAAGAACAGAGTACCATATGTTCTCACTCATAAGTGGGCCTTGAACAATTATCATAATACTATAAGAAAGGGATTGGCAGTAGTGGGAAATTGCCAGGGAAGGGGGGTGGGTGGGATTGGCAGGTGAGGGAAACTGGTAGGGAAGGGAGGGGCACACCTCATCAACAAGGGTAACTGCATAATGAACATTTGTATACCTAACTCTGAATTGCACCCATCTTTAAAATAAAATTTAAAAAAGAAAAAGAAAACATGGCCTGGCCATAGCCCTCAGAGCACATGGTTACACCATAGCTTCACAAGGAAATGGCCTATAATGCGATACTTCTTAAAAGACTACTCTGTGATGCTCTCCTACTTGGTCAGCAGGATGTTTCTGAGAAGTTTAAGTTTGGTGCCTCAAAGACAGTTCTGCTCCACGCATGAAACAATGACACCATCCATCATCTTATTGCTTTAAATTTTCTGTCATCTTTCCAAGGATTCAGAGCCTTCTTCTGCTTCAGTTCATTTGCTTCGAGAGTGAGAGGCAATCCTTCTGCACATATGTTTCCAACAAATATAGCTCTCCCTTCAACCTCTTGTGGTTATGAGCCAATGTTTTAAGTAATAATATTTTTAAAAATTTCCAATTTGTTCTTAAAGTCAAAGTCAACTCTAGTGTGTCCACTTTTGACTTGAGCTTTGATTTTAATCAGATATCTATTGTAACTCGCGGCCACTTAGCATGCTGTCAAAATGTATATTTGGTATGGCTCTGCCTTTGATGGACTTTCTCATTTGCCACCTCAGCATTCATGTCCACCCCACTTTTTAAGATTCCAAACAGAAGGTGCCTCATTAATGCAGTAGGTAGCGCTTCAGTCTCATAATTTCAAATAGAAAATCCCCAAGTTAAGGTCTTTCTCTCACGTTGCGTCTATGATCCAGGAGAGGAAACCTCTACCCTCAGTTCCAAGGGTGTGCCTCATGTATCTAGAGAAATCTCACCCCCTTACTAGTGATTGATTCGGAAATTAATATATTACCTAGTTTTAGCCAATCAGATGTGAGGAGGAATTTGCTGGAGGTGTGGGGAAAAGGTTTTCTTAAAAGAAAGCCGAAGGAGGTCTTTCCCTCTGCAGCTAGATATGAAAAAGGAAAGGAGACCCAACTGCTACCAACAACCATCTCACAGTTATGAGAGAAATTCAGCTTAGGGTGAAACTGACACAGCCGAAAGCACAGCCGAAGAGAATGCCCAGCATCACTGAGGACCACATTGAGCCAGCGGATGACCCAACTCTGAAGTCTACCCTAATCTTTGATCTTTCACTTATGTGAGCTCGTGTATTTCTTTAAACAACACAGATGTTAAGATACTTGTGGCTCACACATTGATATAAACCTATTCTTTTTGGTTGACCAGTATGACACTTTGGTCTGAGTCCCAGCATTGACATCTACACGCTAATGTATTTGAAATTATTAGCAAGACAAATAAAAAATGTATCTGATGGTTTCTCTGATCTTAGCAAGAGGAGATCTAGCAAGACATCTGGATTGTTGAATTCTGCCATCAATATTTTATCTTGGCGCAACCAATTAGATGATCTTATTCAATACAACAAATTAGTTAATCAGGGTAATAGGGATAGGCTCGGTCTAAACATGCTTTGAATTTGAGAAGTTTACTTTATCTTCACCTCGGTGAACCATTGTTTGCATTATGCTGCACGTTGTTGTGACTTTTATTCTAGTGATGTCTACATGTAGCTTATCAACTTTCAAATCCAAAAACCTTGTATCTTTGATTACAGAACATGCAAAATCAGCTTTTACTTTCTGGTTAAATTTGAAGTAAACACATTTTTTGTGACTGGAAGACTTTGGGGGTCTCTAGTTTTTTTCTGGTCTTTTTTCTCTTTCTCTCTTGCTCTTTCATATGGCAAATATTTACTGATTTTCTGCTATGTGTCAGATCTTTAAGAGGTGAAGACAATTCAAATGAAGAAGACCCACACCTGTCTTCAAGGCCCCCACAGCCTAGAGAAGAGTCAGGCAAGCCACGCGGAAAGCAGAGGCGGAGGGAGCAAATGATTCTTTCTGCCCCCAGGTATACATATTTTCCATAAGTCCTTTGACTCCTGCTTTAACGTGTTTGACTGAGGGTTTACTTAAATACTGTCATCTCCCCACACTTGACTACTCCCACACTGTATCTACTAGACGGCTCAGTTTCTTCTAGACAATCTCAAAAATGACTCCTGCAAAAATGTCATCAATACTTAACTAAGACTTAATTCCATGCCTTTCTTGCTATCTTGGGCCTTTTTCTAAAGGTTGGGGCTGGAGACTAGGAACTGGCCTGAGAACGCAGAAACTATGAATCCTCAGAGTTCCCTGCACCAATCTCATAGAAATGCACCTTTCTGCGCTGTGGACATGCCATGTCCCTTTCCTTTTTTTCTCTTTAAAGTGAAAACTGTGAGAGGCCCATCCAGTGTCTAGTTTTCTCCTGCCCCACTTTCAAGATTTCAACCACTGAAACAAAGGTACAGCATCTCACTTTCTGTTTTATCTAAAAGTGCATGAAAATAAGTTACTCTTTCTAGAAGTAAAATTGTATTATTCTGATAGTCATAATGGAGAGAGATGACTCACTTTAATGGGTACCATATACCCTGTCTTAGTGAAAGGGCCTGGCCTCCAAAACCCTTTGAACTCTACTATTAACTCACTTTTACTTGCTCTTTGAAAGTGAGGCTGGGTGCAGTGGCTCATGCCTGTAATCCCGGCATGATGTAATCCCAGCATGATGTAATCCCAGTGGCTCATGCCTGTAATCCCAGCATGAGGCTTTGGGAAACGAAAGCAAGAGGATTGCTTAACACCAGGATTTCAAACCCAGCCTGGGCCACATAGCCAAACCTTGTCTCTACAAAACATGATTTAAAAAATAATAATTTACAACAAAGTGAGTTCGATGCTTTGGAATGCTACTTCATTTGATGCTACATGTACCTGTCCTTAATTTCAATGATATTTTTCCAGTTGTTTTACCCAGAAAGGAGCAGTGTTGGGGAGAGGGTAATGTTGGTTACCACCTCACACAATGGGATCCATTTCGTACTCTTTAAGGGTATGAAAGTCTGGAGATCCAGCATGAGCAAGCTTGTAGCAGGAAGGAAGGAATGACCACAGGTTGGAAATTGTCCCAGTAGGTTCAGACAACCAGATGGATAAGGTGCTCTGGATGCTGGAGAGGACATCGTTATAGTTACTGGACCCCTGGACCTAAGATGACCTTCTTAACTAATAATAAAGCATGATTCTCCTAATTGCATCAATAAGAAGAGAAAAAAGAATTCAGCTAACATTGATGAATTCCTCACTCGAGGACAAGCACAGTACTCATTCTTTTCATGCATTTATTAATCTTCAAGTGCTCCCAGGGCTTCAGAATGCTTTCTGGCTAGTGACTGGCAAAACTGGAAATCAACCCAGGACCATCTGACACCAAACTTGCCTTCAAATTATCCTTCCTAAAGCATGCCTCTCTGTGTGCCTATCCTTTTCCTGAACCTCAGGCAGCCATGTTTATCCAGACCCTGCAAGTGTAAAATTGATGACATAATCATGTGATGGTGTCTATGGGACTATTACAGGAGGATTAGGCTATTATCAACAAACCAGGGACTAGTATTGTTTTATCAGCATGGGAGTGTTTTCAATTAATTTGTAATTAAATAAAGGAAGCAATTTACTGGGTCTTGGAGGAGCCGGGCCTGTAGAAGGTTTATCTCATCAGTCTCAGCTGTGCATTCCTCCTGCACCGGCTCATTGTTTAGGTCACAGCAGTGATACATGATCTGACCTATAGGAGTAATTCAATAAAACATTAATATTTTTCTTCCTTTAACCCATGGTGCTATGACAACTTGAGAAATCTTCCTGGAATAACCTCCACCATGAGCCCATAAAGACCTGCACCTCTAGCCTTCCTGTTCTCTCAGCTACTCCTGCCAAAGGGTCTGGCCATTTTAGAAATGACCAAACTAGTTTTGACCAGGGTAGAAAAAAAAAATGGAATTCATGAGTTCAAACTTCTTCTAAATGTCTTTGAACCTAAATTTTCTTGGCACTCTGCTAGCCTCTTTACACCCATGGTCTGATATAATTCTCTCTTACTCATCTTGCAAAGCAGGCATTTCCATTTCATGGGATGAGAGTTTTAGGTTAGCTGGTGGTTATGCCAGGAACAGTACCTAGTTCCATGGCATTCTCAGGACCCAGGACTTTTCCACCAACCTTGCAGACTGTGAAGAAGAAAATATGGCTGGTCCTCCCATACATCCAGAAGACACCACAGTCATTTCATGGCGAACCTTTCTTTTATTCCTAGCACTTAATCATTCCTCAGGTAATTACAGGACTTGACAGATATCTCAGTAAATATATGCTAGATAACAATAATTATTGTTATTACAAAAATTGTGACAAATGTAAATCTTACTGCTTACTAGGCTCCAGGGACCCTTCTAACTGCTTTACAAATACTAACTCATTAAATCCTCATAAAAACTCTATGGCATAGATGTCTATTATTATACCCAATTTACAGATAAAGAAACATAGTGACAAAGGAATTAATTTACTTAAGGTTGCACTCTTGCCTGTTGGAATGAAACTGAATCCCCAAACCAGGAAGATAGCAGTCGTTTGTGACAGAGGTCTCCAAAGTGGATTATTACTAGACAGTATTAAAATGTATGGTTAGATTTACTACTTATCTAAAAGTCACTATCCTTATTATTTATCTTTAAAATATCCATGAATAGTTAAGATATTGTTTGATATTGGCATTTTTGTTCAACCCGAATGTCTGGCCGTCTATATTTAATAGTCAAGAAACTCTAAGGAAAAAAAATGGCAACTCTGCCATACACACATCGGTGGCAGTGACTATATACCCTCATTACACTGTCAACTGATTTCAGTTTACTTGGTCTTGGGTTAGTTGCATATAGAGATTATAATATCTATATTTATTTCAATCAATTCTCCTGAGAGGAACAAATGATTTTTTAAAATGATTGCTACAAGGAAACCTGCATTTGAAGACATTTCCCATATGATAAGTACACATGAACAAAAAGAAAATGGCAGAGTTGACATTTTTCATTCCAGGGTGAATAGCCACATTACAAAGCACATCTAATCATATCTAATAAACTATCACTTTATTTTTCACAAATTAATAAGAAGACGTTGAAAAAATTTTAGTGGCATTAATTTAGAAGAACCATTTGCTCAAAGTAAAAGTTCGTGTTTCACAGAGTGCTGTATAATTGTACTCTCTGAATGTAACGTATTAAATCATGAAGACATAGTCTTCTTAAACTAACAACAAACTTTTGAGATAGATGCTGGTATTTCTTCAGCAGATTTATGTTTTCTGGACCTCCTGGGTTGTCGTTCCCCACAACGAACAGTAAATTTTTACAAAATTTTTTGCAAATTTATATCCATCGTCATCTTTCTTGAGACACAAATTTAGTTTGTAGCACTTCATTAAACTTGCAATTCCATTTTTAAACTGTCTTCTACTCAGAGGACTTCCTGCAAAATAAAAAAAGTATTGCCGAACAAGAAAATAAATAGTTGTAGACTTATACCACATAATAAATGACAAAATCACTGTAACACAAAACTTCAGATTGTTCTTTTGTTACTCTATGACAAAGCTATTTAGCTATAGTTCATGCACGTATTTCCTAGCACCTGATCAATGATTTCCCATATTTCTACTGTCTCTAGATGACTCTCTGTCATTGGCTAGTAGTTTTAAGAATCTCAAGCCACAGCGAGACCTCATCTCGACAATAAATCAAAAAATCAGCCGGGCGTGGTAGCGCATGCCTGTAATTCCGGCTACTCGAAAGGCTGAGGCGGAAGGATCGCCGGAGCCCAGCAGGTCGAGGCTGCGGTGGCTGGGAGCGGCCACTGCACTCCAGTCTGGGCGACAGAGTGAGACTCCAACTCAAAAAAAGAAGAATCTCAAACCATGGCACAGTCCACAGTTGGTACTGGCTGGTATACCAAGTGGCTGGCTGGTACACCAAGTGACTAGCAAGGGCAGTGACTATGAATACTTCTTCCCCTACCCCCAAGACCAGAGGTGTCCTTGGCCACATGAGTGTCCAAGGGCACTGATTTATTAATAAGCATCTTGCAAACTGTCCTTTGAAAGTGGTTTTTTCAAGTTACTTTGTGCCAAGAATGATCAGGAAAAGTGAAACAAGTTATCACTAGTGAGTGTCCTTCAGATTTTGCCATGTGTTAAAGTAAGAACTCTGTATATTAACCATGCTTCTCACATACTACTACATGACACCAACCAAGGCAGAATCTGAAAATTAAAAAGTATATTTAGGTCTTCCAAACCCATCCTAGCCTACTTTAATAAAATTATAACATATCATTGAAAAAAGGGAAAATCTTGAATAAACCATAACTCAGACAGAATGTCCAACCAAAAGCTGTCAATCGGGATTGTTCCAGGCAAACCAGGATGTATAGTCATGTTGTTCTTAAGGTCCCTTGTAAATCCCAAGTGACTGTAGCTCAATGGTACCTCAGGCAAATAACTGCACACCTCACTGTAACTCCAAAAGTCCTGAAAAAACCTGAGTCTTCCTCATTAGTAGTCAACTTCCTGCTATTATTTCAATATTTAGTAAACACCTGATTAGTAAGAGACACTGGGCTAACTCCCCGCCTTTGGGAAACTCAGAGCAGAGCAGGAGAATTAGGAAAGAAAGCCAGGAGTTCAATACAGCTCACTGTGGTGCCTGCCTTGGATCTCATCAGCATTTTTAATAGATTGACCTCATATACGTGTTCCTGGCAGGGTCTTGGTCTGTTTAGTTATTTTTTTATGTAGGCAGGACCCAGCATAGTATATGATAGTTATTCAATAATAACAATTTAAGAATGAATGAAGTTCTGTGATAGAGATAAACCTAGATGCCCTAGAACAGGCATCGGAGTTAGCAGGTCAAAGAAGTAACAGGTGAGCTGACCTCAAAGGACGAGGAGGACTCAGAAAGCTAGGAAGGGCAGGAAAGGGCTGTTTAGACATGGGGGAATAACATGTGTAAACGACTGGACGTGGCAGACAGCGCATGCCTGGGGAACTCGAGTCATTCTGAATGACTGGGAAATCGGGTGGAGGCATGGCAGGAAATTGAGCCACGGCCAGGGCTGCTAAAGTCTGAGAATCTGTATTGGCCACAGTGTTGATGAAATAAGCGCTGCTTTGGGATGCCACTCAGAGACGTGAGCTTTCTTTCTGAGGATTTAAGCTCCACTCACACCCAAGATTCCCTGATCATGCAGAAAGGAGACACAGAAAAGTGAAAAACTCAGAATAAACTTGGCTATCAACTTTTAAGAGGAAAAGGAATGAGACCCATCCTAAGTCCAGCGGTGGCCAACCTCTTATAGGGAGGCCCAAAGCCACATTTGTCCCAGAGCTGCTTCTCAATTCGATTCAGGAACGATGGAGGACATGTTTTCAAGCACTCAGCTTCTGCTTAGAAAGAACTGAAGATCTGAAGTAATTAAGTTACTGATTAAATGTACAAGCAATAAAACTGATCTGAATTCTTTAGATTTTCTTGCACCGACATAATCTTTGCATAATTGCCTTGATGTTTTTCTTTCTTTCTTTCTTTCTTTTTTTTTTTTGAGTTAGAGTCTCACTCCGTTGTCCAGACTGGAGTGCAGTGGCACACTCCCGGACACTGCAGCCTTGCCCTGCTGGGCTCTGGCGATCCTCCCGCCTCAGCCTTCTAAGTAGCCAGAACTACAGGTGTGCACCACCGCACCCGGCTAGTTTTTGATTTATTGTAGAGATGAGGTCTCTCCAAGTGGCCCCGGCGGGTCTTGAACCCACAGGCTCAGGCAATCCACTCACCTCAGCCTCCCAAAGCGCTGGGATTACAGGCCGAGCCACCGAGCCAGGCTGCCTTGATTTTCCAGTGAAAAGTCACCATCTATGTCTACTAACCTTGACAATTTGAGAGTAACTAGCTTAAGGGGCAATTACAAGTAAAGGGAACGGTTGGGGAGTTTGTATGAAAGCGTGCACGCAGCAGAAGAGACAGGGAGGAGGTTGCATAAAGCAGAGACTGGAAACATCTGTCCTTTTGGCTGTGCCTTTTTCTACACTACATCAGAATTATCTCCGGCATTTTTTCCTAGTGTTATCTCTTGCTTAGGATAGAGTAGCAGAATATCCTTCTCCATCTAACAGTTGCTATGGTGTTAATTCTCTTAAAACACAACCCCACTTTCTCATCTCCCACCATCTTTTACCTTCCCCCTCACTCTTCTCCAGCCAGACTGACCTAACTGCCATTCTCCAAACACACCCTGCACTCAAACACTTCCATATCTCTTCTCCTAACTGCTCTCTTTGCTTGGCCAGCAGTGTTCAAGTTTTGTCCACTTCAGGATGCAGTACAAATGCTTCAAACGTTTATCTGATCTTGTGGCTAAAAAGACCTCTTCCCTCTTCTCAGATTTCCGTCGCAGTTTACTTACACTCACTTCTTTTCTGCACATCACACTTTTAACCTCGTATTCAGGTTGTGTGTACACCAGGCTTATTTCGCTTGCCTTTCATAGATGTCTGTGCTTCACCCATGTTTGTGTTCTTGACACTTTCCTATCACAGTGGCTGACTCATGGTGGGAAGCCAGTAAATGAATGAATGAGATCAGGTGTCTGGAGGCCTCCTTCTACCAAAGGGGTGTTTAAAGCAGATGGCATGTTTTAGCAGAGATAGTCAGGCTACAGAGCATGTCTCCCCCCAGTTGCTGGCTGATGCAGTACTAAAGTCCCCAGCTGGACACAGCTGTGCCAGTTGGGGACCAGCTGGACATCTAGCTACATTTGCAGAATGAAAACACCCAAGAAGGGGCGGGGCTTGTCTTACTGATTACTAATTTTGCTTTTAATAGTTGTATCCCTGGGAAGTCTATCCACATTTCTCAGGCTTCTGGGTGGGCTTCTGAGCATTAGTACCACTTGTTAGCTCCAGTCTAAAGAAGTGCTTTGGTCTTTTTTCTCTGTTGCCTCAGTAAGTGAAGTCCCAAGTCTCTGGGCCCTCGAGTGTACCGGATTCTCCGCAGATAAGGGCTGATGCCATGATGAGCATAGTGGGAACACCTGTTAAAGCAAAGGATTATTATTTGCTTACTTAAACTCTGCCCTATTCTAAAAGGATTTTTAAAATATTACAAAAAGACATGCTGTACAAAGGTGTTCTTTTAAGTGAGAATAGTGGGAAAGAAAAATAGGTGTAGGACACTAAGATGATTAATGATTAATCTAGAAATGATTGGTATCAAACATGAAGGCCATAAGAGCCTGTATATTCGCTGCAGGGGGACTGCAACTCTGACTCTAGGCTGTCTCAAAACCAGAAAAAAATGAGGGAAAGATAATCAGTTATAGAAATCATGGTGTGTGTGAGATAAGAACAGGCCAGTTGCTCAAAGGAAGCATCACCCTCCCTTCCTTAACCCAAAGAAAGTCTTATGCCCTCTGTGAAGTCTCCTGCACAATGCAGACATTGTCCTTAGCATCAGTGAAACACAGCATAAGAATGTAAGAAACACAACAGCTAGATCCCTGAGTCTGACAGAAATCTGTTGATAGGCAGAATGTTCATGTGATAAGGGACTTCTGTAGAGATCAGTGGTTTTCTCCTGCTCCTTATAACTTTAGCCCAACAAATATTTCTAGAGCTGCTTCTTGGTGTCAGCCAGGAGTGAAGGTTTCTGGGAGCCAGAGAACAGCAGGATATGCTGAAACCATCTGTATTTCTTCCTTGGTTGGAATGGGTTTGTGCTAGTCCAGAAACACTCTCTCATCGTGACTCCTGGGGCCTCATGGGCCCTATCACACAAAACCAGGAGATCTGGCTCAGAAGACAGGACAAAGACAACTGTCTCACAAGTGGGCAGAGTCTGTATCTAGCACGAGTGAGCAGAACAGGGCAGTCTCTTCATATAGCATTAAAACTATTACTTCCTTAAACGTTTACTGAGTTGGTATATTGTGCCTAAGCTGGGGAGTCGGGTAAGGGTGCACAGAAGAACAGGGTGCATGTGTCATTCTTAGATAAGGGCAGTGGAGAAAGAGCCAAAGCCATCAAGGTCACACAGCGATGTGTAGGGGGAGGCCTTGGCCAGACATGAGCTTTCCTACTGCTCTCTTACCCAAATGATTCTCCACCTCCAAGGGACTCCTTTCTATTAGCAAGTCTGACTTCCCTGTTCAAGGAGAATGAGAGGACAGAAAATGCAAAGGCCCCCGCATGGCCTTGGAGGCTGGAGCAGGGTGGGCAAGAAACGCGGCCAGAGAGATGGCTGCGGCCAGCTTGCAGGGGCCTGGCAGGCAGTTGTGAGGACTCTCACCCTGAATGAGATGGAAAGCCATGGGAGGATCTTGAGCAGAGCAAAAATCCCTAGGTCTCTAGCTGCTGGTGTGAGCAAACTATCCAAGAGGTGGAGTGAGAAGGGAGAGCCCAACCGTTGGAGAAACGACAAGGATTAGAACGGGGCTTGAAGAAAATCGATCTGGCGGGAGGGATGAGAGGAAGGAATGCGCTGACAATGGGAAGAAATGGTAAGTCTGGAGACAGCATCCAAGATGGGCCACAGACCACCTATATTTGAATCGCCTGTAGAATTTGTTAAAAATACAGATTCCTGGGTCTCCTCCCAGAGTCACAGAATTAGAATTTTACAGGAACCTCTGTGAGGTCCTCACTAGGTTATTCTCTTGCAAGCCAAAGCCTAAGAACCATTGACACCTTAAAACTGACAATCAACAGAATATCAATTGATATATATTTCAAGTCCAAAGAGAAATATTTTGGAACAGATGGATATCAGAGCTTCCGCCCCCCCACCCCAAAATAACATTTGTCCCAGTTGATTTGGGGTGCTAGAACAAAATACCATAGACTGAAAACGTATAAACAACAAAAATTTATTTCTCACAGTTCTGGAGGCTAGGATGTCCAAGATCAAGGTGTTGCCAGCAGATTCAATGTCCGGTGAGAGCCCACTTCTCATAGATGGCATCTTCTCTCTGTAACCTCACCTAGTGGAAGGGGTTAGGGAACTCTCTGAGGTATTTTCTATAAAAGCACCAATCCCTTGCCGGGCTCGGTGGCTCAGCCTGTAATCCCGCGCCTTTGGGAGGCTGAAGTGAGTGGATGGCCTGAGCCCGCGGGTTCGAGACCCGCCTGGGCAGTGAGACCTCATCTCTACAATAAATCAAAAAATCAGCCGGGCGTGGTAGCGCATGCCTGTAATTCTGGCTACTCAGAAGGCTGAGGCGGAAGGATCGCCGGAGCCCAGCAGGTCGAGGCTGCAGTGGCCAGGAGCGGCCACTGCACTCCAGTCTGGGCGACAGAGTGAGACTCCAACTCAAAAAAAAAGCACCAATCCCATTCACAAGAGCGTCACCCTTACGATCTAATCGCTCTCCAAAAGATGACACCTTCTAATAATAACACCTGGAAGGGCTATAATTTTAGCATATGAATTTTTGGGAGACAAACTTCTGCTCATTGTAACAATATTTAATAATAATGTCACAAACTACTGTTTTGGTAGATACAGTCCTAAAGAATTTACCTGTGCGTGAGGGAAAAATTGTGATCCCACCCCCACCCTTACTCCTATCCCTCTGATCTAAGACAAGTGGGCTCTAATAAGAGTCCTTTGCTTGCTGAATGGAGCCCTGGATACAGAGCCACCCATGAGAGGCTGAGAGGGTGCAACAATGCTCTGCAAAAAAAAAAAAAAACAAAGTAGAGCGAGCCCCTGGGGTGGTCTGAGGTAGGACTGGAGCCTCAGCCAAGAGGGGGAGCCCGGGAGAAAAGGAAAGCCTAAAGTCTGGCGCTCAAGAGAAGCAGGGAGAGAGGACAAGGGAGGTAGCAAGGACCCAGAAGGGAGCTCTTATGAATGAACAGAGATATTTAAAAAGGATTTTAAAGACTCCTCATGTAGCCTGTGATATAAATATTCTTTCCCACCACCTCCCATCAAGTCTTCATCAATACAGAGGGTGCCAAAATGTATGCATTTTAAAAAAGGGAAAACTGCACTAAAGTTATAAAAGTCAATATAGACAGATGACAAAAGAGGAGCACAAGTCCCTTTTGACTTCTGCAATTATAAGAGGTGCTCAGAGTGGTTGCCAATAGCATCCAGACTCTTCTGATTACTCGGAACTACTGCAGGACCCGTTGCTGTGCGAGGGAAGCCTTGTGCACATCACACACAGTCCCATGCGTCTCAAACTTGTCACGAATGTGTGCCGTGGCTGGGCATGTTGGAGGTTCTGCTGCATGCTCATGCCTTCATTGTCATTGTCCTTCCACCCTGTTCTCAAATTTCAAATACCTCTTCAACATAATCTTGCACTCCTCCAATGGCAACCATGCTTCGGTCATTCTCTTTGATTGTCCTGCCTGTCAGGCAATGTCATGGCAATGCTAACACTCATTTGATTAATGCTACCCTTTGAGCGAACATCACACTACACATTGCTACTCTAATTCAACTTCGAAAGGTAATACGTAGATCACATCTCTTAAAATATGTACGCATATTTTTGGCACTCCCAGGATTACCTGTTGGATATGTTTGGGGGATGCAGTGATGTGTGCTAGGTTCTGCTGTGAGGTGGCACAGGCCAAGAACAGAGGTTGTCTAGCTACCTCTGCTTTGCACCCATCTACTCATTCAAGCAATTCCACTGCCACCTTTGCCCATGTAGGACTGTCCTTCTCACCTCCATTCTCTTTCCCATTGAACCCTTATAACATTTGCAATCTGTGTGGTAATTTTATTTATTGCTTCAGTGTTTTCCAGGTTGAGAATCTGGAATTAGAGTAACCTTCAGCTGCTGATTTATCACAAGATCTGTTAGAGTTTCTTCCAGATGTTGATGTTCCTGACATGGAACCATTTAATTTGAAATTGGCTCAGCTGGAAAACTAGGTTACAGATTTTTATAGACACGTCCAAGGCAGAAATTTTACACTTTTTGTAAACCCAAGGCACTAGTGGTACAAACCACAATTCAGAGAACTTTAAATTCTGGACTATGCTATGTTATGCTGTATCTGGAAGAAGGCTAAAAGGTGGGAGGCAAGTTCAGTTGTTCTTGCCTGAGGAGTCACCACTGGGGCCTCAAGAATGGCTGCCAGGTCCGTAAAGAGACTACAGATGTGTGGGAGCCTCAGTATGCTCAGGTGAGAAGAAGGGGCAATCCTCCGGCACAAAGAGGGAGCACATAAATTTGATCCTCAACTCCACCCCCGAGTTCCAAAATCACTGCTGATGGTTAACCGCCAGGTCAAACTTTCCATCACTAGGTGGTCTGGGGTACCTGTCGGAGTTCCTAGCCTATTTAGCGCTGTGTAAAAGTTTCAGAGTCCTCACCTGTCCTGGAGTTCTGCCAGGAGAAGGTGGGTGGTAGTGGCTGCTGCTGTGAGGAGCGGTTAGCTGTGTTGGAAGGAGACATTACTCACGTTTCTGTTCGTGGTCAGAAAAGTGGGCATGTGAGGTAAGGATGAACTTGTAGATGAAACGGAGTGGAACACATCTCCATCTGGCCTATGAGGGCCCTCTTTCCCACCTTGATGGTAAGCTGCCAGGCTCAAGGTAGAAACAGAAGCTCAGGAAGCAGGACCTTGAGAAGGCATGGCCCTTTTTGCACTGAATGCTTCAGGAAAAAACTTAAGAAAATGAAACACACCCAAGGAAGACCTCATGATAGGAGAAACAGAAGTGGCTAGAGAAGTCTCAGGTGAAATTTCAAAAGTGGGCGAGATATCTACATTTTTTACCAATGTGAAAAGACAACCTGACTTGTTCTGTGGGGCCAAGGGAGAAGTCATTCTTCAGCGGATGGAAGCCACAGAGAGATGGATTCCTAGGAAATTTTTTTTTAAGCCATTCTCTGTCTCTAGACATTCCAGAATTGCCTGAATAACCACACAACAAATGTGCCAGATGGGGAGCAGGCATCAGTATCAGGTGGGGATTTGCCTTAAAGGACCTTAGGACCTTTAAGAGAACTTAAGTCTAGGATCCTAGACTCAGATCTACTATCAAAGTGTTTTCTACTTCTTATGTGAAACTGTCTAGGCGTCACGCTGATCATTTGATACATTAAGATAGTAAAACCCTTCTCACAGGAATATTGAGAGAATGTGAAATGTGCCCATGTGCCCAGTGTTCTGAATCTTTCGAAATGACAATTAGTATCTAAATGCAAAATATGTGTTTTTCGTTTAATTATATTAGGGGACATGTCAGGCAAATTATGCAGCCTGAAAAAGTTGGAATAGTGTGGATATTTTGAAAGATTTACCACGATACTACAGCCAAGGAAGATTCAAATTCCTGATTCTTTTCCCCTTGTATGTTCTGCATCTGGATTTACTTATGCTGGGATAAATTCCCACTTCCTGACCCACAATTCTTCATGGTAACAATGAAGCATCCACCCAGGACAAGCATCTTCACCTCAACCTTGGTCAAACTAATGAGTTAGAGGTTCTTTCAACACAAGAGTTGAATCTACCAGAACCTACCATTCTTATAGACTGCACACAGTCAGGCCTTCAAAATTATTTTTTGATTAAAGCAGTGTGATGAAAGTGTTGATTGGAAGAGGAATCACTCATTATCCAGAAGTATTGTCTACACTTGCCAAACATCTGGATTTGGTGAGGAAACATCTAAGTGGTTCAGCTGATTTTTTTCTTTTTCATTTGGATGTTTTGGTGTCATGTAGACCCAATTTCAGTCAAGACTTGGAAGAAATACTTGGCGGAAGAAATCTCAGAATGACTTAATGCTAGCATAACAATCTTAAAAGGAATAAAGATTTTTCGTGTACAATTGCCATGAGGCAGAAGATGCTGGAGGAAAGCCATTCTGCTGAAAAAGTCAGTGAGTAATCATTCGGCCACAGAAAATAATGAACTAAACTCTTAGAACTCTTTCACAATTCAGGCTATTGATTGGTAAACTAGAAAGCCATAACAATGATACAAAGTAGAAAGAACTGTAAATCATTTTAACAGATATTTGGAAATCCTGAATGCATAAAGACGGACAGAAGAAAAATAACCTATGATCTCAAGCATTAAAAAAACAGTGCATGAAAGAAACTACTTATTGTCTTTTGAAAGGCTAGTGAGGAATGGAGAATTCCAGAAATCAAGCTAAAAATAAATACTATTAGACCAACTGGGTGAGGACGACAGTGATTTTGAACACTATTCTTCATTAAAACATGGTTTTCTAACTGTTGAGAATGGATAAGCCCTGCACCCCTGTGGGCCTCTTGGAGGCTCAAGAAAAGGGAGGTGCATAGGCATGTGCACTGTGAATGCATCTCCAGGGGAATGAGATACTCAAGGTTTGAGAAATGAATTGGCACCATAATCGTGCAGCTTTGTCGGAGCAAGTAAATTTACGACATTACTCCTTCTTCATGCACTGCCCTCTCCTTGTCTCTTCTGTACTGTCACCAAGTTAGCACAGTTCTTGGTATGCCCTCTCCTGTCGTAGTCTGGAAGGTGGAAACCTCGAGTTCTGGTTTCTTTCCTACCCTGCCCTGCCAGTTGCACCCTTAACTTCTCTCTTTTTTTCATTTTTAAAATGGCAATGCTGAATACTACTACTTTAACGATAGTATCCAACAACAAGAGGTTGAAAATCCACAAGAACGGAGAAATTATCCGATGAAGAAGCACCATGTGGAATTTGAAAACGCATTCGCCAAGGGATGTGTCGGCAAGGGTAGTTCAGGATCGAAGTGCCATCATTGAGGCCAGGCATTGGGCTGTGAGGAACTAGACCCAGTGTTCTTTCAAAAATATTAATAGAACATTCAGATGATATCAGCCTAGAAGAAGTAGACCCCAGTGTGGGCAGGCGGTGCACACATGCATAATATTAAGAGATTACAGAAATGTGGGTGGAAAAGAATGAAATGGAATTCAACTTGGAAAAATGCAAAGCAATGCATTTGGGAGCAAGGAACCAGAAACACATGCATTTGCAGTGTTCTGTGGCAACAACGTGAGCTAGAGATAGAATCTTCCTGCCAGTAAACAGAAGATAAATGATCTCTGCACCTCCAGGGGAGGCCACACTTGGGATTCTGAATTCAAATCTTCCCCCTTGAATGGGATGAGAAAGAAAAATGAAAAAGAGGTTGGGAGGATACAGAACGAATCATTAGGGAGTTAAAGGTAGTTGATTTGACATAAAGATTTAAAAAATTTCACAGAAAGGGCTGGCCAGGATAAAGCTGTGACAGGAGCATAGAGCATTGTAGATCTCAGTTTATAACCTGGTGTGGAATCGGGGAATATTAGACAAAGAGGGTCTTACAAACCTACACTACTCCCCACACCCACATTTTACAAATGAAGCCAAAACCCAAACAGCTCAGAAAAAGGTGTCGCTTATTTAAGTGATTTCTTAAGCAGTAGCAGTGAGTAGGAAACCTCAGGCCCTCTTGGTAATCATGCCCCTAGCCTCAGTAATCTCTGAATGTGGTGTTACTCTTGATGTGCTCTTGTCTTTAAACACTAAGTTTATTCTGTCTTTGTCCTGGTCACTGGTTCTCAGGTCCCACTCCCCGATGCTCCATTTTTTGGGAAAAGCTTACCCTCTCCTCGATCACATTTCCACCTATATTTACCCCTTCTTCACCTCACAGGGAAGGTCTGGGAGGAAGTCACTTCTAGCAACTTCTTCAGTCAGAATTAGTTCTCCCCCAGTCTGTTCTCTTAGGCCTTTTCTTTGTCTACTAAAGCAATGGTCACACTGTGTTGCAAATCTGTTCATGTTTCCACACCATGACATCTGGGGAGAGGGGCGGTGTTTCCGTCATCTTCATGTCTCCAGTGTTTATAAAAAGGCCTGGCATAAGCAAATGTCTTCTTCATGGATGTTAAATAAATGAAATGTTCCATTTTCCTCCCATCACTCACTTCCAAAACCTGAGTTTCAAGGCAGAGAGGTTTGAATAGGTGACGCATATGGTGTCTCAACACCATCAGCGTTGGTGTTCAGGTGTAACATTCAGACACTTAACACCGTCAGAGCAGAAGTCCTTTCCAGTAATCAGATCTAATTAACCCATCAAAATGTAGCCACCTTCCCACTAGCACAGTTGATCAGCCCATTCTATCATGCAGCTCTTTCTTAAATGTGTTTTGTCTAACACTATGTTTCACAATATATTTCTCCACTAAAGGAGGAGGTGCCACAGAGAAATAAATCAGAAGTATTTGGTTCAACAAAAGTAACTTGCTTTCTTTGACCATCTTGGCTTTAATGGATCTCAAAGTTAGGAATCACCCAATGTGATCTCAGAACCCTTTTCTCATCTGTCAATCTAACATCTTAAGGGAGTTGCATTCTGTGGAAGACACTTTGAAATATGGTGGACTTTCTGGCCAGGTGACCATGTAGTAATATAAATAGCCAACGTCTACTGTGTGTCAGACCCTGTTGCAATACTTTATATGCATTAACTCATTTAATTATCACCACCTCGTTGGCACAATTATTACTCCCAATTTATAACTGAGAAAACTGAGGTATAGAGGAGTGAAGAAATATGCACACCATCACACAGTTAATAAGTGGCAGAAGCAGAACTCAATGCCAGGACTCCTGGCTCCAGTGCCCAGTACATTAAGCTAAAATTTCATTCCCTATAATTGTCATCCCAAGGTGACCTCTGGGTGCTACAGAATGAGTCCAGGCCCTTACAGCCTGCAAATCCTTTCAATATTTGAAACATTTTTGAGACCTCGACTCTCTAAATCTTCAACCATTCTTCAAATGACAAAGTCTGAAATTGTTTTGCCTTCTTGTATGATTGACCTTTGAAACACAGAACGGATTCTATGTCCTCATTAAGTTTGGGTCTCGGAAGTAATCCAGTCAGCTTGATATGGTTCAACTGACACTGAGAACAGCAAACTGTCCCCTCTTTCTAGAAACAGATTAGTTTTGGAGAGTTTGATTCGTGTGCTAGTCTGTTTGGGGTATCCATATTGTATTATTGGTCTGGGTTTAGCTAAATAATAGCTAAAACCCAAGCTCAGCACAGGATGAGTTTGAAAAATATTTCATGAGATCATATTTAAACAATTAATCACAAAAACAATTAATATGCAAAGGCTGCCCTCAACTAAATGTCCCCTTAGGCAAATCTGCAAGTATCATGTTGTCCCCACATGAGACATTTTCTGACTCCCATTTTGGCTAGGACTCTTCAGGAACCAGCTGGCAGATATAACTAGCCCTTTCCAAAGGAAATCTTGGGGAGGCACCAGCCATGGCCCAGGAAGTGTGCTTCAGTCAGAGGAGTTGCTTTTAATGGTGCTCCCATTGACTTATTAGAAGCAGTGTTAGAGAAAAGGGAAGAATGGCCTTTGTAAAATTATAAATTCAATTATATGAATACAGAGAGACCTGCGTACAGCCCAGTGGACATTTGGATACATAGTTCTCTCTCTTGTTCCACTAGAAACACTCAGTTCAGAAAAGCAGAGTGTGAGCAGTCCATGACCTAGAGAGAGCAGTCAGGCCACTGCTTGAATGGGAATTTCCTCGCTTGACAAATGGGGATTGAGTGTCTGCAGCTAACATTTTCCCTCTAATTACTAATTACACCAGAAAAAGAAGCTTTATGAACAGAGTCCTAGAAATGTGAAACTTGATCAGTAGAGATTTGCTGTAAAGATGGAAGATTGATGTATGACGTCAGACAGCTGGCCAGGAGGCCCATCGGGCCAGGAGGCCAGCAGCTGCTCACAGCGGATTTGAGAGGGTGGAGGGAGGATCCGGGAAGGGGGAATCAAAAAAGGATCTGGAAGAGGAGAGATAAGGAGAACCATGTTAACAATTTTGCTTCCCCTCCTCCCTTTTCTGTCATTTCCGATAAGAACATATTAATCCTCCGAGTCTGAGGCAATGGCCAACAGGTGGCAAGGCCTATTCCTGCACAGAAAGCAGCTGCTGGGACTGAAAGAGGCTGCCAGGAAAAGGGAGTTTCAGGTGGGAATCTGCACAAAGCAATTAACCTTCACCCTGAAACACACCCCACTCACACCATTCACACAGGAGAACACAGCGCGAGGGTCAAACACTCCGAGCATTTCCGAGGATGATGCCAAAAGAGCCACCCAGGGGCCGGCTGCAGTGGGATCTCATGACCTGGTTGACAGTGCAGATTCCCGGGCCCCACCCTAGGCCTCCAGAGTCTGAATACCTGTGGGTGGAGGCGTCCACTTCCCCGGTCACTCTCCCTCACATCATCCCATTGATTTTCTTCTTCAGATCTAAGCCATTAACTAAAATATATCCAGTTACACATTCTGTCTTCCCCATGCCAGTGTATGAGGGAACCACCTGCTCAGAACAGTACCTAACACAGAAGGACTTGGTACATATTTGTTGAATGAAAGAATAGGTGAATTGAAGAGAAAAAGGAAGGAAGGAAGGAAGTCCAGAATGCCCTCCCTCGTTAATAAGCAAGTGAGCTAAACCTGATTCCTCTGCCCTAGGGATCCTCAGGCAGCAGGAGGCAGGGCAGCCGCCAAAAAAGGAGGTTGTTTCCATCAGGTATTAAAAGCAACAACACAACACGCTGAGGGTTTTGTACAAGTAATGAACTTTGAATGCACTCACATACACCCAAACACACAACGGACTCCCACAGGGAAACATGTCACCACAGCCAAACACAAAGACTCCAATGACAGCCAGGTAGTGTACGCAGGCCACTTCCTTGCACCTTTATCTCAGAAAAGTCTTCAGTGCACACCTGCGAAGAGTCACAAATTGACCCTAAGACAATATGAAGCCAGGCTTGCCACCCCTAATTTTAGAACAACAGAAATTAAGGTACTAAATTAAGTACCTTGATTAAGTACTAATGACAATTTACAAGAGGTCAAAACCATCAAAAACAGAAGAAAAGTCTGAAATCCAGCCTTCCTGCCTCATAAACCAACTATATCTTCCACCCCAACTGCCTCCTATATTTTCTTTGACACCTAGTCTTAAAGCCACTATATGTTCTTTGAAGCTAATTTTTGTAACAGGCAAGAAAGAGGATGTTAGCCATATACCATTTTGAGTAACACACATTAAACTTAATCAGCCTGTGACTCTCTTTATCCACTTTTATACAATAAGGTTGTCAATATTAATATTACCACCTAAGATGACGACTAGAGCACTCTCAAATAGAGTGTATTGAAACGTGACAAACTTCTTATATACATCTGCGACGCTGTCTTAGAACTCCAGTCTATCAAATCAGTTAAATTCCCACTTGTCCATAACAAACACAGTGTTCTCCTGGCTTGTGAGTCCTCCATAAATATGAAGTTGAGGATCACGGGCTGTTGAATGTCAGGGCCCATGAAGAATCACAGAAGCTAAACCCTCCCCTCCTCACTGGTTGTGGCTGAGACAGCAGAGGCCTAGAAACTTCCCATGGCACGTGATGTGACACAGCCGGTCTTCCTATGTTTTGCTTGCAGGGCTTTTCATGGAAACTCCAGTGCTTGGCATAAAAACTCTGAGCACTGAGGCAGGGCCTGGGTGGCCTTACCTTATATTTGTCCCTTTCGCTTAATTAGAGAAGGAATTCCGATGATTCTGAAGCTTTAGACTGCCTTAGAAATGTCTGCGTGTTCTTTTGTCACTTCACATGTCACCTCTACCCTCAGGGCAGTTATCCCTGTCAAGAGCCCACCCTAGTCATGGTGGCTACAAGCTCGCAGGGACTCCGAGAGGACCCTGAGTGGAACAAGTGTGAGCAGCTGAGTTGGAGCCCACTTCTCCCAGAAAGCCGTGAAAAAGGCCCCCTGACCTCCCTCCTCGAATGGGTAGGAGAAAGAGGTCTGAGCCCCGCTCCAGAAACGGTGACACTGGCTAGCTCCTCAGGCGGTGCCCTGACCTCTCCCACAGCAGCTCTGAGAGCCATCGGGGGTTGCCATCGCCACAGCTGCGCCAGTCTCCACATCAGCACATACCAGGAAAGGATAAAGAAGCAGGCCATGGGTGGATCCTCTCCTCTTATTTTCCAAGGGAAGACGATTGGCAAGCATTCCCCGGTGTGGGGCAAAGAAGCCACCGGAAGTTCTAAGACGAACGAGGCACCATTTCTAAACTGGGGATGGAGGGCTTTGGCATTCAAGGGGGAACCGGGCTGTCAAGTCTGTTGTGTTTTATGTGGCTGTTATCAAACTATTTCTGAGAGCTAAGCAGAAGCCGGGATTGTCGTCACTTCTAAAGTACAGAGCAGCTAGGAGTGTCCCGCCGCCTTCTCCACTCAGAGTTCTTCCTCATTCCTCAAAATCTGGCCTATCGGTAAGCACCTCCGGGATGCATTGTCAAACTCCCCTATGCTGCCTTCCAGAAGGAAGGAGTCTCCTTCCTGTGCGCTCCCACAGCCCTTGGCACACTACCCAGTGTCAGAGCTGCTCCATGGGGTTCTAATTATTGACTTCACAAGTCTGTTTCCTCAGACTGTGCTCCTTCTCTTAGAAGAGGCAGGTTTCCTTCATCTCGGTAGACCCTTCCTCGCCTCACCCAACCCCCACTGTTTGTCCCCCTCACCCAAGTCCACTTTTAAAGCCTGGCAGGCTCATCAAACATACTGAAAAGACGGGGGGGGGGGGGGAGGAAGAATGCTAAGTGGCTTACCCAAAGTTACACAGCAAGTTAGCATCAGAGTTCTGACATTTACTACAGTACTCAATTCTAAGCGAGGCTGTCATCATGTTATTTGACAATCCACGAACAGTGACATATTTTTAAGAATGATTTTACTACTAAAGAAATAAAGAGCATACAGCCCAGGCCAGTTAATTTTGAAGGATGATTAGATGATGGCTTATGGGCTCCATCTAAGCTTTAAAATCAGGATCATTTTCAGGTCTAATGGAAATTACATGGTGGCTTTGGCTTCATAGAGAAGGAACTTGGAGCTAATCAGCCTTAGGAATGCCACCATCTGAGATGCCAAGGCCAAAACAAAGGAATGCCATCGAGTAAGAAACTCCACCAAGACCGTCCCAAGGCCGTGAGGCTGCTGAGATGAGATGGAACTGGAATCCTAGCCACAGGCTTAATTGCTTTGCAAAGAATCACAGCTGTTTCTGCAGGGAAGCACAAAGTAAAATCCTATTTTCTTCTTTTCAATTTTCTGCTGACCTTGTTAGAGATTGTTTCTGAGCTGCCTGGTACTCTAGCCCCAGTGGTTATTTCTTCAGTGTTCTGTGTCTTTTCTTTGCTTTTCATGATATGTCCAGCACTTCATGTACTGCCAGGAATGTGGTACTTGTACTCTACGTACCTGCCTAGTTATTTAATTAATTAAATCACACCAAAAAAAGGTTTTAATAGGAAATGATAGTTCTCAGGCACACAAGAGCGATGCCTTTATGCTTTCTGAGCCAAGATGCCTCTTGTCCTTTTACTAGACTATTAGAACACAAAGGAAGAAGAAATAGCATGAAAGCGAAACTTTCATTTGGTCCAGGCTATGACTCTGTCTACATCAAATTTTTCCATCCATCTTCCAGGACCAAATCAAATGTCATCAAGACTTTTTTTCTCCTGTCCTGACAGCCAATCCTTGAATAGCAAATGACTTGCCACACATTTGCAAGCTCTTCTGGCCTTAGAAATAGCTGAAATGACCTAAGGCCTGAGGCCTAACAGAAGAGTGGCATGCATGGGCTTTGCCAGAAGTGAGGCCCATGGGGTAAGATCTAGAGAGTTATTGGCTTAAGTGGTGTTAAGCAGCCTGTGATTGGAAAATGAAGTGAAATAGAATCCTCTCATAGAAACAAGAATAGTCAGGCCTCGTCCTAAAATAAACAGGTCAAAGAAGCATGCGTAGCAATGACCTAATCCTCAAACCTGTTCTTCCCCCTTTATTTCTCTTGGGTTTCCAAACATTTGTCTCCGCTTTCTATCTGTAGCCTTAGACTTAAACACATTTTAAGACTTTTTGCCCTTAATATTAATCAATCTGCTGAACTCCTTTTAAATCTCACCAGAGTAGGAAAGGTTTCTGGTTCATAATGAAAAATTTTGATGACTTTTGTTCTTCTTTGTTGTTAAAGAAATTTCTACACTTTATAAATTTGGAAATCAAGGTCACTTTTTCCTTGTGAATAATTTTTAATTGATATTATAATGCATGAATAATGTTTTTGCCTTTACTAACAATAAAAATATTTTATATCTCTCTCTTTAAATGCTCTACTGGAGCAAAGAAAATGTTTTATTTCATCTGATTCCTCTGAGTGCTGTGGGAACTCTGTTGGTTCCCAATGCTTTCCTCAACATAATAAAGTAGAAACGTGAAAATTCAGAATATATTTCTCAAAAATGTATCCTCCAATAAGTCTGCTACATTATAATAATAGCATTTATAATAATACAAGTGCTATTATAAATAGCACATATAATAACAGCACTTTATATACCTTAACTTTTTGTCAGTTAATTCACATAATACTCATAAGATGAATAGTTTAGATACATTTTGTAGATGAAAAAATTTAGGTTCGACAAGCTTCAGCTATTGCTAGAAATACATAACTAGGCTGAACAAAGTTAAAATGCACATTAATTCTGCTTCTCTCTAGAGATGATTCCACTGTCACTTCCCCACCTATGACAAAGTAATTT
This sequence comes from Carlito syrichta, assembly GCF_000164805.1. NCBI lineage: Eukaryota > Metazoa > Chordata > Mammalia > Primates > Tarsiidae > Carlito > Carlito syrichta. The sequence goes on along the minus strand of NW_007252915.1, from coordinate 343,676 downwards.
AAGAGGATCCGAGACCTAATAAGCGTGTGTTGCCATCAACGAGACCAAGGAGACTGGGTAGTGGCAGAAAGAAAAAGCCCATATTCCTGAGACAGGGACACCACATCCTTGTTGGCAGCAGTGTATGTGACAGCAATGTTGATAGGGTTGGGCAGGGAAGATACTTGGGGACAGACATCACTCCCTGAGAAGCTTGGGGTTTCTAGATGTGACCTCAGAAGTAAGGGAAAACCATTACTCACAGCCTGTCTTTCGTCATGTCTCGAGTCTTTGAGACCAACAACTGCAGGGCTCTGCCTCTTTTCTAGTTTGGGGTATTGGGTCAATATTCACTTAAGTCTTGATAACAGTTGATTTGGTCGTGGAATACGGAGGGAAAAATCCCTCTGACAGAGCCTCACAGATGAAGTGGAAAATGGAAACTCCAGCCATTTGTGGTAAAGATTCTGCTGTGCCTTTATCCGAAGGGTGGGTGATTAACATTCACAATCTTCCAACACAGAGGAAAGAACTATACTTCTTCATCACCTGCTTGCCCCTGCAATTTCCACTGGGTCTATTGCATAGCAGCACAGTGCCAGGAGGTAGACCCTGGTAGATTGGTGAGGGTAGATTTGTTGTACAAAAAACCCATCTCACCATGTTCTAATTTAGGACATTTGAGGACCACCTGGATGCAGGAAACCAAATTTACTCCTGCCTTCAAAGCAGAGAAGATTCAAGGCTTTGGGAATAATTTACTTCAATCAATTTCAACTTTGCTTCCCTGTGCTGTTTTGTAGAACCAACACCTTTCTCCTCACCGTGCAGGACTCTGGCCCTGGCAACGAGCAGATGCATTGTTCAGATCAGATAAGATCCCCACCTACAGAAGGGGCATCATTCTAGGTTCTGAATGGAGGTTTTAAGGCTGAAGTATCACACCCATATTTTGCCTTCCTTAAAACTGTATCTTCCTGCAAGTCCATTAGATAATAATAAAAAGCAAATGGCATACAACATGAGCAGACAACTCTGAGGTTTTGCTACAAGTAGAGAGAAAGGGAAGCAAGCAGAAGGAGCGACAGAGACATTGGCCAAGTCTGGGCCCCACTCAGATATATCATGTGTTTTGAATTCCAAACCGAAACCTTCTGACATTTTAGTTTGCATACCCTGGGCCAAGATAAATCGCTCTAAGTATGATATATAAAATGTCTTACTGGACATCAAGTCACTTATCAAGTGACCTGAGTTGAGTGTAAATGAGTCTAAAGCAATGGGAGATTCAAATTATCGAAGGTTCACCGGCCAAGGGAAACCATTCCGCAGACTGTGGAGGCATGAGATGACACATACTCCTGGGAATAAAGCAACCCCTAGGCTATAATAAGTAAGGAAAGTGGGGTCTTAGAGGGGAATAAAAGGAGACAGTGAGGAGAGACTACTCCTTCGAGGAGTTTTTCTGTGAAGGAGAGCAGAGTAGAAAGGCAGGGTGTTTTTCTATTGATAGAATATGGCATGGCTCATTTTTATGTTGATGTGAATAGTTCAGTAGCAAGGAAAAACTGATGATGTCGTAAAAAGATGAAGAATTTCCGGAAAGGGGCTACATGAGTTTGCTAGGGCCTGCTGTAACAAGGTTCCATAGACTGGGTGGCTTAAATAACAGAAATTCATTTCCTCACAGTTTTGGAGACTGGAAGTTCAAGATCAAGATGTCAGCAGGTGTGGTTTCTTCTGAGCTCTCTCTCTTTGGTTTGTAGACAGCTGTCTTCTCCTCCTGTCGACCCAAAGTCTTCTGTGCCTATCTATGTTCTAATCTCCTTTTCTCAGAAAGAACCCAGTCCTATTGGACTAGGGGCCATCCCAATGACCTCATTTAATCTTAGTTCCTTTTTAAAAAGACCCTCTTAGCCGGGCTCGGTGGCTCAGCCTGTCATCCCGTGCCTTTGGGAGGCTGAGGTGAGTGGATTGTCTGAGCCCGCGGGTTCGAGACCCGCCTGGGCAGGTGAGACCTCATCTCTACATAAAATCAAAAAATCAGCCGGGCGTGGTAGCGCATGCCTGTAGTTTCGGCTCCTCGGAAGGCGGAGGCGGAAGGATCGCCGGAGCCCAGCGGGGTCGAGGCTGCAGTGGCCAGGAGCAGCCACTGCACTCCAGTCTGGGTGACGGAGTGAGTCTCCAACTCAAAAAAAAAAAAAAAGACCCTCTTTCTAAATAGTCACATTTTGAGGTACTGCACGTTAGGGCTTCCACTCATGAATTTGGGGGAAACACAATTCAGCCCATGACAGATGCCCTCAGGTAGGAGAGAGGGGAAAGGCTCCAGTGCATATGTAGAAAATGTAACACATCCATAACCAGAGAACAAAGAGGAAAAAATCTGGGAATAGATGTACGTAGTTTCATAGGTTCGGTACTGGGAGCCTGCATCTGAGGACAGCCAGATCAATTGCTGAGAGGGAGGTTGGAGGAGATGTTAGGGGTTTCAGGGGAAAGATGGAGAGGTAAAATAGTCACCTGGGAGAGAGGTGCAGTAACCAGTAGAAGGAAATAGATTGGGATTGCCGCGCAGCACTAAAATCCACCTGAAGCTAGCAATCAGGGCTTGAAGGTAAGACCAATTCATAGGGGTGTGTGTGTGTGTGTGTGTGTGTGTGTGTGTGTGTGTGTTTTCTTTTTCTCCAGTGATGTTCAGCTACTTGGGAATAATATGAAGTAAGCAGAGCTTTTTGGTTAGAGTTATGATTTTGCTCAATGAATGTCTTAGAAGGAGGTGGGAAAAATGAGTGGAGTATGTCTACGAGGCTATGAATATCATAATGAACCATGGCATGGAAATCAAGAGATGAGGAAGGATGCCTGACAGGGAAACAGAGTAGGTGCAACAGCGCACAGCTTCCTGGGGCCTTAAGGAACTGTTGGGGACAGAAAACTAAAAAGGGTGAGTTAAAAAGACAGGACGTGACCTGCCAATCAGGGAGAGGAGCTATTGAAATGAGGTCTGGAATAGCTGCAGTTACTGGCGATGACAGCACTGCACTACATAAGAAAGAGTGGCTTAGTAAGAGTAGAGGCAGCCAGAGAACAGATCGTTCAGAACCTTGATGGTCCCTAAGGATTTGAAAATGTCATGAATTATTAGGGGTGTCATTTTAAAGAGTAGGGCATCAGCAAGGTCCAAAAATATTCAAGGGATAAAGGGGAGTGACCCAGGAGTCTGTAGTTGACTAGACAAGAAAAGATGGCCGACAGCAGAGCCTCAGGACACCAGGTTACAATGAACTGGGTGCGGGAGAGGAAACTGGTCTGCAAGCTCGGGTGAAGAGCAATGAGTAAGGAGAGCACCTCGGCCCCCCTGGGTGTAGGACAGAAAACAGACACTGCCTGAGAGCTCCAGAGAGAAAATATCCTCAGGAAAGTGTCAGGTTGTGGTTAAGATTCACACATGAAGGGACTGAGGACTGAAGATTTTTTGTGAAGACAGACATTGAGTTCCAGCGGGCATGGAGAATTGGGTCAGTTTCAAGGAAGAGGGTCTAGAGGTGAGCACTGACCTGCGAGTCTCAGACGCCCATCTGACCGAGGTCCAGGGATGTGGGGAGAGAAGGGATACACACTGACTGTCTCTAAGACCGGGGCGGGGGACAGCGACTGTGTCTGGGGGTAGAAGACGGGCAGAGAGGGTAGTGTGGAGGTTAACACTCAAAGGAGGGGGTGGGGGCAGCAGACTGAGGTGCTTTGTGCTGGTACTGGTGCAATTAGGGACCTGGAGAGCCTATGGCAGAAGAAGGCAAAGGAGTCGGGAAACTACTCAAACGCGTTCACCCTGAACCGCAATCCCCCGGAGCACAGGAAACAGGCCCAAACCGGGTCGGCCATGTCCGTGCTTGGGTTGACTATACAGTGGTAGAGAGAATTTCTAATGTGGCTTGAGAGATTTTATTTATGGCCATTCTTTCTTTGATGTTCACGTAATAGCCATGATCATGTACCCAGAAATTACACCCCAAATAGGCCTCTGGGCACTTAGGGGAATGAGGTGGAAGAAAACCATAGTGAAAAGTGCTGAGCTAAATGTAAGGTCGTATTCCTTTCCACCTGTGAGGGGTAAGACAAACTATCTGAACCCTGAGTTTCAGTTTATTCTTCTAGAAAATGGGTTTGATAGCAACATCATAACAGAGTAGTTGAGAGGGTTCAATAACATAACGAAGATTAAAATGCTGAATGTTATCCATTATTACTAAAATGATGTCACGAAACAACATCCCATGGGAGAATGAGCTTTCAGTTTAGAAATGGGTCTGATAGTTGAGAGTTTAGCTTCACTTTGCTCAGGCTGGGAGCTTATTCCTAAGCTGTCACCTACTCTAAGTCCCCTAGCTGGGAAGACCTCCAAGGCTGGCTGGATCGGCTTCCATGGGGAGAGGGCAGCCACGAGGCATACATATCAGGTAACTCGGGCCATATTAAGACAAGAATTTAAGCCGTCATTGTGTAGCAGCTTCCAAGAGAGGTCCTTGCTTAGAACTGCCCTACCTTCAGACATCTTCTCTATTTTATTTTTATTATTATTATTTCCTTTAACCCTGAGCTTCAGTTTATTCTCCTAGAAAATGGGTTTAATGGTACCCATTAAAGACTTAGGATCTCACTCTGTTGCCCAGGCTGAAGTGACCCAATCACAACCCACCCGCAGCCTGGACCTCCTGGACTCAGGACTCGGGCCATCTTTCCACCTCAGCCTCTCTAATAGTTGGGACTATGGGCATGCACCATCACGTCTAATTTTGTTATTTTCTGTAAAGATTAGATCTCAACATGTTGCCTAGGCCAGTCTCGAACTCCTGGGCTCAAGCAGTCCTTCTGCGTTGGCCTCCCAAGGTACTGGGATTACAGATGTGAGCCAGCACGCCTGGCCTAGACTTCATATGTGAGCTCTAAATGTCCTAGTTGGGTTTTTAAAATTAGAGCCTGTAATACTGAGTGATCTTTCACAGAAACAAAGAACTGAGTATCACAGGTTCTCACTCATAAGCAGACCTTGAACAATTATTGTAATACCGTAAGAAAAGGATTGGCAGGAGCAGGAAACTGCCAGGAGGGGGGCAGGGAAGCTGGATCGGCAGTCGTGGGAATCTTCCTGGGAAAGGGGGAGCATACCTCATCAGCAAGGGTACCTGCATAATGATCATTTGTAGACCTAACCCTGAATTGGACCCCACATCTTTAAAATAAAAAAATTAAAAGTTAATAAAATAAAATAAAATAAAAAATTTTTAAAGATAACATCCAACTACGTGTTTCCCCTCTGTTGAATGTTGGACCACATTAGCAATTTGTTTGTACATGTGTGAGTGTGTGTGTGTGTGTGTGTATGTGTGTACTCGTGTGTGTTCGTATGAAGCACAACTACCACCCTAGCAGCCCTCACAGTACTTGGAACTCACAAACTAGTGCATTCTTCAAGGAACAGTATCTCTCAGAAAAATAGGTGCAAAGGATGCCAATAATTTAACCTTTGCCTCACTTAAATTCTCGGCAAAGCGGAGTGTTACTTCCTTTTAGAGCTGGTTTTGGAGTAGCTACTTTCATCTTTTTATACCCCACTTGATATTTTTTTCCTACAGCTGGGGAATTGAGGATTCTAAATACCAGGAGAAGAGGAAAAGCTTCTATTCTCCTCCAATATTGCACTCCAGAACAGGCCTCTCTTGATATGGCCACATCCTGCAAACTTCCCCAGCCTCCAACTCCCCCCATGAAAGAAAGAGGGAAAAATGAAGTTATTTAGATGCTTATTTTGTGTTCTTCAGTATCCTGCCAAAATATAAACACACTGAGAGCAAAGAGATGCGTTTGTGTTTCGGAAACCTCCACATAATATTCTTAACAAATACTTCTGGAATTTAGCCTGCATTAAAGTGTTGGTCTATCAATTCATTCAGATTCTTATCTCCTTGAAGAAAGGAATACAAATCTGCAGAACCAAAAATAGGTCAAAGTAGGGGTCCTCACAAAACCAGGGATCCTACAGATTTTGGAATCAGCAACTATGACCTTGAGTGAATAGTTAAGCCATGAACAGTTAGGCAAGTTTCAGGTATATATTCAAAATGCAGGTATTTGAATGATGCTGTTAATTGTCCCAAGTGTGCATTTTTAATAACATACACTCGGCCGGGTGCAGAAACTCAGGCCTATTATCCCAGCACTTTGGGAGGCTAAGGCGAGAGGATTGCCTGAGCCTGCGGATTTGAGACCAGCCTGGGCAACATGGTGAGACCTCGACTCTACAATAAATCAAAAAATTAGCTGGGCATGGTAGCCCACACCTATAATTCCGGCTACTTGGAAGGCTGAGGCAGAAGGATCGCCTGAGCCCAGCAGGTCGAGGCTGCAGTGGCTGGGAGCATGCCACTGCACTCCAGCCTGGGCGACAGAGTGAGACTCCAACTCAAAAAAATAAAATAAAATAAAAGTTAAAAAAAAAAACATACATTCACACATACAAAAACTCAATGAATGCACATAGTTTTTTTTACTCTCAAGCCATGGGAAACAGATTGCTATGAAGTCGTCCCTCACCTGTGGACACTTTGTGACCGCAAACATCTGTACTTTTCTGGGTCTCACTGAAGATATTTTGGGGTTAGAACTGAGACTCATAGCTTTAAGTTTTGACTATTTAGCCACCAGTAAATGTGGCTCATCTCTATCTCACACTCACTGTACCCCAGCTTGTCCCTCAAAGGTGTTGTATCCATCATGCAAATTTCCATGGCAGCAATCCATGGGCCATCCATAGTTGACCTGTGCAAGGGACAGAAAGTCTACCCTCTTCCTCCCAACAATCTGACCATATCCCTCGTAACAACTGGTATAGGGCTGCCCCCTGGAGGTTTAAGAAAGCCTGATTCCTGAAAGGCAGGCCGGCGGAAGGGTCTAACTGAAGACATTTCGGGTGTTGAAACTGGCAGAGATCATCTGACCACCTAGTTCAGCCCTTTAGCAATGAATCAAGGTGCAAACATAGGGAATCGACGTGCACAGATTCAATCATTTTCAAAGAGCCTATCCAGCAATGCGATTGTCAGGAAATTTACTGCAGCATTTAAAACTGAGAAATAGTGGCTTTATGTTATCAATTAATACCCAGGTTGTTGATTGTTCAGGAAGATCATTCATTTTTTTGGATGGCATTTGTTGAACATCTACTGTAGATTAGAAATATGTATATATGCCTAGAAAAGCCATTATGTTTGGATATTGGTGACCTTCTTTAGTTGGTAGGATAATAATTGATTTTCATTTTATCTGTGAAAAAGAAAAAAAAAAAGCAAAAGAAGACACAACACTATGGAATTCCTGTGAGGCTGATTCCAGTTATTCTCAACCAGTGAGTCTGAAATCAAAACAAGCATTAAAGTGAGCAGGAGAAAAGTAACTAGGCTGTAACTGGTGCATGTAAGATTTTTGCTCCCCTATGGAGAAAAAAATGATTAAAGATTTGTTATCATTTCTTTTCTAAGCAACAAGGATACTCTTGAACTAGTTTTAAAATAGCCAGAAATCTATTTTTTTAAGATGAAAGTTGACTCCATTGCATATTGACTAAACTGAAAGTTGTACAAACTCCTCTGAATAGAGATTTAAAGATGACGGCCATACCCCTTTCAGAAGGAGCTTTTCCTTCTCAGTGGAGCTAAGCACTATTTCCAAAATATCTGGCTGGACCTTAAAAGCCATTCATGACAGGTGATAATTGATTACATATTGAGTTTTGCCAGAAACTCTAATGTCATTGGCATATAGAGACAGAGCATTAGCACAGTGTGTATGTGCAGAGGACTGGAACACAAATAGAGGGTTCCATAAATTAAATTTAATGTTTCGTAGCTCTTCTTTAACCAAACAGAGTAGGTGTGGAAATTATTTTAAGTTAAAATTTATTTCTGTGCAAAACAAAAACCAGCCTCTGAGTGTATATGGGGCAGAAAAAAGCAGAATTTAAGGTTAGGTGTCGTACCAGTGAACATTCAAAGAAAGAAAATATGTGTTGATAGTTAAAAAATCAAACACTGAAATTTCAAATAATTTCAGACATGGACTGTACACAGACTAATAATGATAATTACAATAATAACAATTATACATGTACACATACCACCACAAACCATTGAGTAGAAAAATTGTCAGTGGGTGACTTTCAATTGGATAAACTGTTCTGTGCAACTCATCTCAAACTTAATATAGTCATTTTAATTTTATTAAAAGGTCAGCTTCCCTTGACCACTGAGAAAATGATCTGCTAATATGCCTAAAGAGAAAAACCATGAAAGTAGATGAGGAAACGATGTGTAAGAGTAAAATTAAACTCTCACATTTAAGACAATTGCAATTCGTTTAAAACATCTTGAGTTGCATTTTATCCTCCAGAGCAGAAGTGACAAACCAACTGACCATGGATCAAATTAGGACCAGACAAGCTTATTTTTGTTGTTTCTTTTTAGAATTTTAAACGGCCTTACAAAGGCTACACACTTTATCAATTTCTCCACAAGCTAACTCTTGTCATATCCAGGCAAATTCACATGTTTATGATAATTGTTTGTTTTATATGTGCATTTCTGTTGGTTTTATTTTATTTTTGTTTTTATCTCTGTTCCAGAGCAATCTATTTCTTAAACTTCCAGCTACCATTCATTAGAGGCTGTGACATCTATTTGGTGGGTGGGAGATGAGCCTTGTTTTCCATAAAGCAGAAATTAGCAATACACCACAGGTATACAGGCACACCTTATTTTTTAAAACTTTCACTTCATGTGCATTCGTGTGTGCACATATATGTGCACATGCTCGCATGCATGTACTCACAGATTATATGTATAAGGGGGATCCCCAAAACTGGAATTTATTTATAAAAAATTGTGTATTTATTCTTACATGTTTAAACTCCAGTCACTTTCAAAAGACTCTCCATTTCATGCACTGCACCTATGGAGACGCTTTTTCCACTGCTCCAAACAGTTTTTGAACTCTTCGATTTTGATGCCTTTCAGTGCTTCTGCTGTTTTTTGTTTCACCTCCTCTGCATGGGCTAAACATTTTCCTTTGAAAACTTTTTTCATCCTCATCCAGGAAAACAAACAAAAGCTGCTCTGCTCTGGGCAAGACCATGTGAATAGGGAGGGTGGAGCACAGGGTTTAAGCTGTTTTGGGTCAAAAACTGCTAAACACTCAGTGTGGTGTGGTTGTTCGTGTCAATCACCCATCATGAAATGGGCAAACATATTGAAAGAATCTCCAGTTGGGCTTGGTGGCTCAGCCTGTAATCCTGCACCTTGGGAGACTGAGATGAGTAGATTGCCTGAGTTCACGGGTTCGAGACCCGCCTGGGCAACTTGGTGAGCCCTCATCTCTACAATAAATCAAAAAGTCAGCCGGGCGTGGTAGCGCGTGCCTGTAGTTCCAGCCACTGGAAAGGCCGAGGCGGAAGGATCGCCGGAGCCCAGCAGGTCGAGGCTGTGGTGGCCGGGAGCAGCCACTGCACTCCAGTCTGGGTGACAGAGTGAGACTCCAATTAAAAAAAAGAAAGAATCTCCAAACAAGAATTCACTGAAGCCGAATGCAGCCTCTCACAACGCTAGCAGGTACACTGATACCAGTGAGTTCCTAGAACACTTACCTCCTGCAGGAAGCCTGTACTACGAGGGGACTGCCCTCCAAAAAATAATTGTTTTTTTTGGGGGGGTACCCGCTCATATAAGTGAAAAATGCATTTCTTCACTGTGAGTGGTAGTCCCAAAAGCCTGAAATACACTGTTCCTGTGAATATCTCAGAGGAATTAAGATTTTCCTTAAATTATATTCAGATTATGCATTCCACAGATGATGTATTCTATATATTATATCTTCCCACGAATATAGTACAGATTATATTCATTCCACAAATATTTATTTTCTATTACTATGTAGGTCAAGAATTTTTCAAATTCTCCCACCCTCAAGAGGTTTTTTGTTGTTGTTGTTGTTGTTTGTAAAGCTTAGAAAATACTCTTAAAATAGTTGATTGCCTACAGAATCCTTTAGGTCTTTTTTTCTTCCCCAGTTCAAGCTCTTACCCATTTCCTCTTCATCTTCCCCATCAATTCTTTCCTGGTCATCATGACTGAAGGTAAAGAACTGCTTCTCTTACTGCCTGCATAAGCCACCCAGTTTGCAGCTATTAGATAAGGCTTTATGACATGTCTTCCATTATTTCAATGAACAGCATTCAAATCTTGTTGATAAGCACAAGAAAGTGTAAATATTTACAGTATTTCCCTTCCCTTACCTTCTAAGGGGCACCCTTTGTTACACGGTTTGGCTTTAGAGCCATATGTGCTGAACAAGAGTAACAAGACGAGACAGACTCAGAAAGCAGAGAGGGAAGCTATAGTTCATGCTACAGAAGAAAAAGCATCATTATAATCTGAGAATAAAAGAAAAGATACAGGAAGCGAGGAATGGAGATGAAAAAGTGATAGTGATGATGAAGTAAATAGGAATCTGGTTGGCCGAGAGTTTGGTAGAAAGAAATAAGTCAAGGAAACGTAAGAAAGTCGTCTGATTGTTCAGAAAAGTTCTTCAGTAAAAGCTTCTTAAACTCTATTTCAGTGTGTCGTGGATTCACGTTTCTGAGCGGTTTTGAATACTGCACTGCGCCTCTAGGCACCCTAAGTTTACTTGGGTTGTAATCATATTATGTAACACCTCCTAGGACTGAACTTAGTCTTCCTGGTTAGTTTGTGACATTTGAAAAAAGCGTTTCAAGACGTTTTTCTGCTGACGCCATGACACTCAGCTTGCAAGATTCACAGTGAAGGCCAGTTCTTTTTTTCTTCTACAGAGAAAGTTCAGTGCACTTGAAAGTAATTCTCAGTCTACCCAAAGTTCAGGGTTTTGGCATTTAGACACCTATAAAATCATCAGGAGAAAGACTTATTGTACCTACATATTTGGCGCTTAACTTGCTAAAAGTACTTCAGAAAGGAAGAATCTATAAAAGTCAACAGTAAGATGTTAGAGAAATTACTTGCAGCAGCAGGCACACGACCCTTTCCTGCCTTTCAGGATGTCAAAGAAAATGAATACATTTAGATTTATTGTCAATAAATCTAAAGTCCTATTGGTATTCTTCTGACCAATTCTCGACCTCAAGCTTGAAGACCAACTTGTTACGTGCCATCAGACAGAATCATTCTGGGAATAAGACCATTCCACTGCTCCCTGCATTAAAAATTGGCATGTCACATGATCCTTCTAACACTGCCGTCCATGGACAGACAGTTACATATACACAATAGCACAAAAAGTGTCAGTCACCACATGTAACCTACCAGTTCGGGAACAATAACCTGGGATGTGCAATGCTATGTGAGAAAATCTCAGAGAAGTGCTGTAATCAACATTTCAGGAAACCACTCTCCAGCAAAAAAGAACAAAGCATTTGGTATTTTTGTGTCTTAAATCCATCTTCTATTAAAGGACTTTACCAATATAAGCATACATTGTAACCATTTATTGGTACAATAATATTTATTGCATTTAAGATTTCTTTTTATATGAACTGACATCTCTGGACAGCTAATTCCATTTCTATAAGTTGTTTATATTATGTAGCACTAGCCAGTCACCAAGATAATAAGGGGCTATTCTTTGATGTACCTTAATCTGCACATCTGCTTCAACTTCTTTACCAGATGTTCCTATTTATTTATAGTCTTTGCTTAAGTTTTTGAGATACATCTGCTCTGGGGAAAGACATATTAGTACAATAAACTATATTACACAAAATGTCAAAATAACTAGTATGATCACCAGAATAAAAAAAAAACCTACCTCAATCAACCAAAAGTGCTGTGGTTCTAGAATTTTATTTAATGCATATTTATAATGAGCTCCTAAATCTTTTATTAATTCATACTTTAAGTCTCAATAATATTGAAGTACCCGTTGGCACAATATAAACAGCCTTTAAAAAATTTTTTCAGCTGCTGAAAACTGTCTAACATAATCAACTCAATTATATCTATCTGTGATCATTTAATACCTATAACTGCATCTAATTCTCCTTAAAAATTATTTCCATAGCAAATAATCCCAAGTGTTGATACATATTAAGCACTCACTATGTGTCAGGTACATGATGTACACCTTAAAGCAGCTGATGAAATCCTCAGAAGCCCCATGAGACAAGTGTCATTATAATCTCCATTTTACGGATGAGGAAACAGGCTCCATGAGATCACATTTCTAGTAAATGACAAAGCAAGGCATCCAGTTCTAACTTCTGTGCTTCTGTTGAGCATTGTGTCAATCTCAAATGGAATGATCTGTAAGTCAGATGTATATTATCAGATGCAACTAATCAGAAAGTAAATACCTTGTAACACCTCCATGTACAAAATTGCTTTGTGTTCATTTGTCGAATTTGCGGTAGAAGGAGGCCAGTGGTGGAACCCTGACTAGGAGCCGGTATATGATTAGGAGCTCCACAAGCCCCTGTTTCTCAAACTAGGGTACACACATAAATGGGACAAAGTGTGCTCTCTTGGAATATCAATTTTTTCTCAATGATAAGTAGTTCAGAAAGTAATTTTTACTAAAACAAACACATGTATATTATGGAATTAATTTTTAAAATTCCTTTATTTTTTAAGTTAAAAGTGAGATTTCTAGAAGCTTCCGCCTTCTGGGAGAATTGCTGCAGTTCCCATGAAAGTCAGCTGTCTCCTCCCTTCTGTATTCAGGATATTTTGATCCTCAGCTGAAGGAGCAGGGGAATTTTTGAAACATCTCAAGCAGGTTGTGGTGGGCATTTCATTCTGGTGAAAATTGATGTGAAAGAAGCAAGACCAAAAGCATAGGCAAAGTGAGAAGGTTGAACAACAAGGGCAAAATACAAGTAACGGATAAACAGCAACACACTTGGCCATTTCTTCACTCTCCTCCACATCACACACACACACACACACACACACACAGAGAGAGAGAGAGAGAGAGAGAGAGAGAGAGAGAGAGAGAGAGAGAGAGAGAGACTGCAAAATAAAGACGTAAAAGATTTAAAGGGTGTAAAGGGTGCGTGTCCAAGTATCACCTTACACCCCGGCACCCGCAACACACCATCTCCTCACTGCCTCATGTCTGTGTGTGTTTAGCCTGGTTTGCTCATTCCACCTTCTCTACAAACAGACTCCCTTCAGCAGCAATCCTGACTTCACATTTTCACATCCTGGGCAGTTTGCCATGGTCGCTTGGTCACAGTCAATTATGTTTCTGGACAAGTCCTAAAGAAGTTTGAGATGTCTGCATAATGGCACTCATGTGATAGGGACACGTGTTTGGAGAAAGATCATTTTGTGGAGGGAAGAAATATTTTAATTTTTCTCCTTTTCAACTGAGGATTGTTATTTCAGGATGTGAGCAGCTTTCATTGGTGAGAGAGATTTATTACTTACTTCCTGGAGAAAGCAATTTTCTCTCAAGTGTGAACATTGAGATGGGGCATCCAAAAGAGTCACTAATTTTTTGCCTTTGTAACTTAGAAAGAGAAATTTAAACCTGCCCCACTGCCCCCCTGTCCTGAGTAATAAGCAGTGACATCCTCTCCAAAGCCACAAGGCAGAGTGTCCCAGGCTCCTTCCGTGCAATAAGAGTGCAAAATCACCAGCTGCAGCAAACGGTCTCTGCAACCACAAACTAACACAAATTCTTTTTTTTTTTTTTTTTTTTGAGTTGGAGTCTCACTCAGTCGCCCAGACTGGAGTGCAGTGACTGCTCCCGGCCACCGCAGCCTCGACCTGCTGGGCTCCGACGATCCTTCCGCCTCAGCCTTCCGAGTAGCTGGAATTACAGACAAGTGCTACCATACCCGGCTGATTTTTTGATTTATTGTAGAGAGGAGGTCTCGCTGCCCAGGCGGATCTCGAACCCACGGGCTCAGGCAATCCACTCACCTCAGCCTCCCAAAGGCGCAGGATGACAGGCTGAGCCACCGAGCCTGGCTAACACAGATTCTTTAGTGAGTCTTGTGAATCCATCGCAGCAAAGGCACAGCACAGTGCTTACATGGAAGAAGGCCTGGATATGGCTAGCACCACCTCCCTCCGCATCCTGTCTTCAACACATCCCAGTGATGGCTTTGACTCTGTAGTGATTTGACTGAGGAGTGGCAAGGAGCTCTCGATACTCCCCGGGCCTTCTTTTCTCACGATACTTCCCCTCCCATCTATCATGTTCATATCCATATCTGTCTGCGGAGCCCCACCCCACACACCAGAAGAGGGCAATATGAAGTATATGTAGCAGACACATCCCTTCAGATATTCAGACTCCACAAGTCAAGGCCTGAGCTCCTCCTCAGTCTCTAAGTTTATACATTCTGGTGAGTTCCATGTTTCCATGATCAGCACCCTTATCAACGCTCTTTCTCAAGCCAGAAACACTGGGCATCCCATTCCTCTCTCTCTTAACACCCAACTCATTCAATTAGTCTTCAGACCCACGCAACTCTTAGCTCTTAAACACTTCTAGAAGCCGTTTGGTTTGCTTCTTCATTTCTGTCTCCACCACTACCCACTTGGTCTTTCTGCTCTCAGTTCTTTATCCTATCTAATTCCTTAACCCTATCTCCACACTACTGCCAGAGGGTACATTGGTATATTTTAAAACGAAACAAACAAACAGAAAACATAGTACTTCCTGTTTTAAGGCAACTTCCCGATGGATCCACCCATTAAGCTAAGGAGAAAGTTCAACTAGCTTAACATAAGATACTCCATGAGCTCAGGTTTTGTTTACTTCTATCATTCACATCTACAACTTCAACTCTACTCCAAGATTCAGGTGTACAAGAGTATTTGCAGTTTCCTAAAGTTTTGTGTCTTGCTCCCCGCAAGCCTTTATATATACTGTTTCCTTGCCTATAACAGTTTCTGTCCTCTTCCTCATGACTAAATTCATGCATACTATCAGATTACACACTCAGGGCCTGGGAATAGGGTGGGTGCCTGCTTAAATTTCGTACCATGGGTGCCTCTCTTGCCTCATCCCACTCCTGGCCCCCCATACACTTAATATTGCCTTCTTTCCCCCTTATTTCCAGTATTTTATTTCCTCAGAATGAGTTAGGAGTCCCTCCCAAGTCCTCTGTTTGCATCTACTATTGACTCCCACTGTAACGTTTATTCTGCTATATTGTAATTGACTTTTTACTTGTTTGTGTCTTCCCCACTAAACTATAAGTTATTTGAGGGCAGGGACTTCATATTAACCATACTTATCATAGGACTTGATATGTAGCAGTGTGGCAGGAAATCCATGTGTAGTATATAAATGAGTAAACAAATAAATGAATATACTGTTAGCCCTGCATGTCTGTATGATAGCATACCTATAGAATCAGAGAACGTTTGATTTGGGAGAAACCCCACAAACCATCAGGTCAAACCCTTCATTTTACAAATGAAGAAATTGAGATCAGTAAGGTCAGATCAAGGCTGTTTCTCAGAATTACATAAGCTGGAAAGGCATCTTAGTATCTTATTTTTAGCAGATATCGGTTGCCAGTGTAATGAAACATAAACTATTCAACAATGATATTTAATATTCAAGCCAAATGATGTAATATGTCAATCAAAATTATTTCATAACTCATTATAAAATAAAATAAATCAAGTTTTCATAAGACATTTTTCTTAAGCCCGCTTTTCTTAAGCCCCACCCACTACACACCCACCACATTTCACAGTTGAAACAACAGGGAAAATGCCAGAAAGATAAGTAGAGGAGCAACTATAAAGAAGAATGTTTACTACTTTGTGATACTATGTAGCTAAGAAAGCCCTTTCCCTCAACTTTTAGAGGGGAGCGTACAGATAGCATTGGCCAATTTTTGAGTCACTTCTCCTCTATAAAGTTTCTAGAACCATGGCTACTGTAAGATGTCACTGACAGTAAGAGAACAAGAAATTGGAATTGTCATGAGCAGTCAAAGTGTAGCGTCTCTTTTATGTAGGACTTATTTTTGCACATGAACGTATAGGTATTACATTAAGAAATTAAATCTTTCATAGTCATAATCCTAAGCAAAGCATTAAATGTGATTAAATGAGTGATAATTTATTAGGCTTTTAAATTTAATATCAAACTCTCAGCAAACCAAATTTGAAAGTATTAGTTTCATATTCATGAAAGATAGTGGTGATAATATGGAAAGAAATACTTAGAAATTTTTTAAAATAAAAAAAATCAATGCAAAGGAAGGGAAGAATGCTGAACTGAGTACCTTCTACATGTTAAATGCCATCAAGTGGCAGTCAGAATAAAAACTTACTTATCAGCTAATTCACTTGAAAATATAAAAGGCACAGAAGTCAGTTAGGTGTTGTTGATTAAAAATAATAGATAAGTTTCGTATTTCTATCCTGTGCAAAGGTAACAAAGGGTAACAAAAAATGAACTCAGAAACGTGATAAAGCCATATATGACAAACCCACAGCTAGTATCTTACTGAAAAGGGAAAAACCGAAAGCCTTTACTTTAAGATTCGAAACAAGGTAAGGATGCCAACTTTTACCCCCCCTTATTCAGCATAGATCCAGAAATCCTAGCCAGAGAAGTTGGGCAAAATTTTTTAAAAGAGGGACATCAAAATGGAAACGAAGCCAAATTATCCTTGTTTATAGACAGTATGAGCTTATATTTGCAAAAACTTAAAGACGCCACCAAAAGGCTACTAGAACTGATAAATAACTTAGTGGAGTTGCAGGATAAAAAACTAATATACAAAAATTAGCAGGATTTCTATATGCCAATAGTGAACAAACAGAAAAAGAAACCAAGAAAGTAGTCCCATTGACAAGAGCTGCAAACAAAATACCTAGGAGTAAACTTAACCAAAGAAGCGAGAGTGGTGAAAACTATAAAACACTGGTGAGAGAAACAGACACCAAAAAATAAGATGCTCCATGTTCATAGATTAGAAGAATCAATGCTGTTAAAATGTCCAAAGCAATTTTCAGAATCAAAGCAATCTCTATCAAAATACCAATGACATGTTTCACAGAAATTAAAAAAAAACTCTAAAATTTATGGACCCACAAAAGACCCAGAATAGTCAGAGTCATCCTGAGCAAAAAAGAACAAAGCTAGAGGCATGACTCTTTTTTCTTTTTCTTTTTGTTTTTTTGATTTGGGATCCCATTCTGTAGCTCAGCCTGGAGTGCAGTGGCAGAACTACAGCTCACCACAGCCTCGACCTTCTGGGCTCAGGAGACACTTCTGTCTCAGCCTCCCAAGTAGCTGAGACTATAGGCACACACCACCATGCCCAGCTAATTTGTTGATTTTTTTTTTTTTTTTTTGTAGCAAAAGATCTTGCTATATTGCCCAGTTCGGTCTTGAACTCCTGGCCTTAAGCGTTTCTCCTACCTCAGCCTCTCAAAGTGCTGGGATTATAGGTGAGCCACTATGCATGGCCTAAATTTTCTTTAAAAATTTTAAAATAAGCTCAGAATTCTGGCGGGATGTTCTGGCTAAAACATTGTTTTGACTGCCTATTGTATGATTTGGAGAAAAACATACCTAATGGGTGAGTTCCCTACCAAATTTTCCCCTTACAGAAAGGGTGAAACAATTAAGAACCTTAGGTGGGTTCTCATTTACTGAAGATGCTACTATTTCATTTCCTACTCCTACTTTGAATATCACTGTAGAAACTTGCAACAAGAGATGTGTTGGTAATTTTCTTTCTGTGTTATAATTTTGCTGAGACCTAGCTTTTTAAAAAATCTATTTATTTTATTTTAAGTTTGAAACAATAACTGTTTATATGTATGGGATACTTTTGATTTATTCATTCATTTGTTTATTTATATTTCATATACATATTTTTTAACAACTTGGTCGCCATAAAAAAAATGCCATGATAAGTAGTAGCGGCCGATTTCTGTGGTGTAAATACTCCTACCATGGCCAATGACAAGTTACTAACGTGACATCCCTGAATGCAGAGCTGGGGAAAGTTGTGCATAATTGGGGTTACAGTCGTATGAGCCAGCTGCACCACACCACTTCCTGGAACCCTGGGACGGCCTGATCCTAAAGAGACTCCCTCAGGGCCTCTCTTGCCAGAGCAGGTCTTCAGGCCTTCCTTGCTCTGAACCTCGTTTTCTCCGTATTCGTTGCGACAAATGTGTCATAACTAGCTAATGCTGCATAACAAATTAGCCCTGAAATCTTAGTGACTTCAAGCAGCAAAAGTCTATGTCTCATTCGTGACAAATGTACAGCATAGGTCCACGGGGGACGGATACCCCGCTTATCAAAGCTACTCAGGGTCTCGGGCTGCTGGGGGCTTTGCCATCTGGAAAATGCTAGTGTCGGTGAAGGAGAGCTTAGAGATGTGCACGTGGGCTTTTCACCCTCTCAGCTCATGTTTCATTGGTCAGAACTAGGCTCACGGCCCCACCTAAGTACCAGGGATTTGGCAAAAGCTAGAGAGCAGATGGAATGTTTGGTGAGTACTACTGTCTGTATTACCCCCATGATGATTTTCGCAGGCATCAGTGCCTCTTGACTTCAGGACATAACACATTCAGGGGATCCAGTCGGCTTACGGGAAAATAAAGGACTTGACTCTGAATATCTCAGGAAAATCAGGTGCTCGGCAAGAAGTGTCAAACAGCCATTTTTTTTTCTGTTAATAAATATCAATGTGCTAAATAAATCAATCATTCTTGTTTAACTAGAAAGGGAACTCACAGCTCAACAAAAAATCCCAGGAAGGTTTTGCTCTGGTCTTCTTTGACATCTTGAGAGGTGATGCAAGTCGTCATGCATTTGCTTGTCTGAATAATAAATCAGCAGTTTGAGGTTTTTCTGCCTGAGTCTAAATCCCTGAGCTCCTTTCCCGGAGGACAGAGCGTTCCTGGGAGAAGTTGGCTCCTCAGAGTCCAAGTCTCTCTGAGACCGCGAAAGTCTAAGACTAGAGGGCCTGAGAGGTCCAGGGACTCTTGGCCAAAACCACAGCATTACATTTCAACTCAGCAGATGTGTATTTTGCCCCCAGTGAGGGCCAGATGGGGAGGTTTCCTACAGGGCTTTTGCAGATGGGAGAGCATCGGGTTCTTCAAACTCTTCCAGTCCCTCCTGTGTCTCTGGGTTGATTTGGGCACTGTATCATTTTAATCACCTCTCTTGTGAAAGCAAATAGCTGCGAGTCTAGAGCTAGAAAAAGACACCACAATAAGTCACCAAAGAATGTGATTTCCAGTCTCCCTTTAGCTCATCATGGGCTCCTGGACAAGTCTTTAGCATTTCCATTTCCTCATCTACAGATCGAAGAGGTTGGACTGCAATGATCGCTTTCACGCTTTCAGGAACTGATCTGCTTAAGGGGAGAAAAGCTAGCGGACAGGGCTCCAGGACCCTATTCTGACTTCCAATCCAAACAGATATGTCGTGCAATACATTAGGCTGTAGAGCAAATTTTAGCTTTTGTTTTCAGAGGGGTGCCGTTGCGCCATAAAAGTTGTTTTTTGAGAAAAATGTTTCTAGTACGTTTTTAAGTTCAAAAACTCCGGGACTAATCCAACCACCTGAAGGAGCTGTAGAATACAGTGTGTCCCAGGAGGCAAGGCTGCCTGTGGCTCGCGTGTCACTCAGCTAGATTCTGTCTCACATCAACAATCAACCAGGCTCCAGTTCCTCCACACTGTCCAGACTTCTACGACGCAGGCCCCGAGTCCAGCCGCTTCATGGACACCCTGCCAGGATGTCACCAAGGCGCTCAGACTCAGCGAGGAACGTGCGGAGTGAGGGGTCGAGGGACTTCCCCGAAATGAAGGGAAGGCCGCAGCCTGCACAGAGCGCCTGTGGTTTGGACCGTTTCCACGGCGTGCTAAATCACGCAAGAATTTTCCCTCATCTTCATGTAGGAGGCCCCAAGCTGACCTCGCGCTAATGAATTCTTTACCTTGGCAGCTCTTCTGTTTTCCGCCCTCCCTCCCGGTCCCTCACTTCCACTCCACCCTCCTAACCCGCGCTGGGCGCGGCCCTCTCGCCTCCAGTCTCCGGGTGGGAACATACGGTGATGCTTTTCCTCGATGGAGACCTTGAATCTGTGCAGACCTTCGAGTCGCGGTTCGGCCGGCGCCGTGGAGGGGTCGAGCTCCAGAAGTGCTCTGGGCACACGCGCGCCCTCGCGCCCCTCGGGCAGGCCGGGGCCTCTCCTTCTCCTGGCCCCAGGCGCGCGGGGCCTCCAGGTGCTGCTCCCGAGATGCCGGTTTACTCTTCACGGCTCCAGCCACGCATTCTTCAGTGTCCAATCCCACCCCAGGGTGTGCTCCATGCAGCGGAGGGGAGGGTTGGCTTCCAAGAGCTGGGAAAATACGCCCCGCTGGGTATCCAGAAATGTGTCCTCAGTTCTCTCCCTCAGCCTGTAGTTAATTATGGGCACCTGAACAAGGGTTTGGCATCTCCATGGTATCATCTACACGTTGAAGGAGTTGGACTACAAAGGTACAGGCTTCACACTTTCAGGAACCGATGAGCTTAAGGGAAGCCTCAAAGGGGAAACAGAGGAGGAAGGACTGAAAGAGAAAACATAGGGGAAAAACATAATTTGTACTGGGGACTTGATCTGTAGCAAGCACTATTCTGACTTAATCTTGTGAGGTCAATATGGTTTGTATCTTATAAATTATTTAAAAAAAAGTCTCAGAGATGTCAAATTATGCTAAGTCCCAGAGCCAAGAGGTGACAGAACAAAGATATAATGACAGATATTCTTATTTCAAGTTAAATGTTCTTTCTGATTTACCAAGCAATTGTTCTTTGTTTATGAAACCATCCACCATATCATAACTATAAACCCTGGTTCTATACTAGATGCATTGAAGATGTTCTCTCAATTTTTCAATAGCCCAACAAGGCTGCTTCATATTTCACAGAATGGAGCTCACGATACTTACCTTCCCGAGATCACATAGCCCAACAGAGACATGGTCATGAGGCTTTCTGCCCCAAATCAGTCACTTTCCATGGCTTTCAGGGTTCAAAACCTCCGCGTAGCTTCCCATGCCTTCAGAATAAGGCACGCCAGACCCCTCATGGTCTGGTTTCTGCTCGCCTTTCCTTCTGCTTCCCCACTGACATTGATCTCTCCTGCCACATGAAGCTCCTCGGGGTTCCCCAAATGACTGTCTCAACCCTACGTACATAGACATGCTGTCCCCTCTTCGCATCTTCGTCCACCTCTAACTTCTACACTCCTCAGCTTCTGTCTGGGAAGCCGTGTGCCTTACTATGAATCACCTCACCACAAAGTCAGATCGGAGTATTGGTCCTCTTGCGCTTGGAGTGCCTTACACATGTTTATTCCAACATGCAATTGTCTGTTGAGTTAGCCATCACCACCACCAGATCCTACCCTCCTTGAAGGTGTGGGACACATTTTAAATAATTTTGCATTTGCAAAGCTTACCATGACGCCAAAAACAAAGTGGAGCTCAAAAAGTTTCCTAAATAAATAAGAAATAGGAGAGAGGAAGGGAGGGAAGGGGAGGGGCGAAGACTAATAAGGGTCATAGGGTAGATGTTAAGGCCTGAACTCAGGTCTGATAGCAAACTAGGTAAGACTCCTACCATTTCATACTCAACCCAAGGTGCTCCCCTCTGTCAAAGTCGTGACTCTGTTCTCACGTTCCCTTCCCTTTCTACCTAGGTATTGGGACCCTCATTCTCTGCTGTGGCTGTCAAGGCAGCACATCTGGCTTTGTGCATCACCAAATCCTTGGATTTTCCAGAGTTCTCCATCATACTTCTATCCTCTTTGCATTTGTCTGTTTGAGCCTTTATATGTAAATAGAGTTTTTCTAACAAAAACAAAAACAAAGAAGAATCTGGGATTACTAAAAGGACAACAGCTTAACAAAGTCCTCTCTAAAAAAGTATTTGGGTTTGAAAAGGACTTTGCGTACAGAAAAATTACCTAATGAAACATTTTGCACTTCAGATTAATTTATCTGTGGAATATCTTTTTACACACTCTCTAGAATCCTCCTTGCAAAAAAAAAAAAAACCAAAACAAATGTTCTGTATTTTAATATTTTTATAACAAACTGCCCTTTTAAATAACTTTCACTATATTTTTCATATTTTAAAAGTGTGATGAGCCAGGCTCGGTGGCTCAGCCTGTAATCCTGCGCCTTTGGGAGACTGAGGTGAGTGGATTGCCTGAGCCCGCGGGTTCGAGACCCACCTGGGCAACTTGGCGAGACCTCATCTCTACAATAAATCAAAAATTAGCCGGGCGTGGTAGTGCGCACCTGTAGTTCCAGCTACTTGAAAGGCTGAGGCGGAAGGATCTCCGGAACCCAGCAGGTCGAGGCTGCGGTGGCCAGGAGCGGCCACTGCACTCCAGTCTGGGTGACAGAGTGAGACTCCAACTCAAAAAAAAAAAGTATGATGTACTTATTGTAGAAGATTTACAGGTATAAATGTGTTAAACGACGAAAATTTAAATAACCCATAATCATACCATTAAGAGATAATCACTCTTGTTTTAGTATTAACCCTTTTATCTACGTATATAATTATAGTCATGCATTGCTTAATAAGGAGGATGTGCTCTGAGAATGCATCATTAGGCAATTTTATTGCTCTGCACACATCATACACACCTACCTGGTATATCCTACTTCACACCTATATAGCCTATTGCTCCTGGACTGTGAGGAATACTATAGGCAAACTGTAACACAATGATAAGTATTTGTGTATCTAAGCACAAAAAAGGTAATTCATTGTCCTACGAATGCTATGATGACTATGTCACCAAGCAACAGAAATTTTTCAGCTTCAGTATAATCTCGTGACACCACCATGGTCCTATATGCAGTCCGTGGGTGACTAAAATGTTGTTATGCATGCATGATTGCATTATAAGCATAGCTAATATCTACTCCATGAATGCTGTGAGCCAGTACTGTCCTTGGTACATTATGTGGATTACTGTAATCCTCAGAACAATCTCACTGGTTGACACAATTATTATCTCCACTTACCATATGGAGAAACTGAGGCATGGAGTGGCTGATTTGCCCAAGGCAACACACAAGGCTGGAATTCGGGTGTAAGCAGCCTAGCTCCAAGGATGTGCTTTTAGCACCTAAAATACACTGTCTCACACACTTATAGAAACTTGAAGTCAGACAGTACAAACTATGTTAAGAACTTGCAATTTTGGGGTTAATACTACCTTGAACCTAATATTTCATCCTTTGGATGCACCATTACTAATTAATCAATTTCCTATTTTTAGACTCTTGGTTTATTTATAAGCGTACCGTGATGAATAAGTACTATTTTTATTTATGACTTAGAATTGAAATTACTAGGCCAAAAGGTAAGACCATATTCACCATTCACCCCCTCCAATGTAGCTCAGAAAAAGTTAAATAAATTAGTAAATGAAATATCCCAGTCATTGATCACTAGAATTGCTGAGTAGAACAGCCTGACCTTTGGGTTTCTTTTTCTTCCCCCCCCCAAGTTGTTCTTTATTCTTGGAACTGGTTATAATAAATGGAGGGGAAAAAATAGCCTAAGCCAGGCATGTGTTGTTGTCAAAGATTGTCCAGATACTTCTCCTTGGACCTGTGCCACCACCTGCTGCCGGAGAACACGCCTCCCTCAGCCTTTCTCCTCTGTCAACACCACACCAGAATGAGTTATCATTTGCAGTTCAGCAGTTGATGTCACCAACTCAGGGGCCCTTCCCATTTGGAATTCCTACCGTAGGAATGGCAGCATGGAAGAGGAGGTGCAGAAAGTTCCTGGAGGAGAGCTGTGAGGGGCATCTCTGCTAGTCAACCTGCCCCATTAACCTGCATAATGTATCCATGGAGGACTCAGAAGAGAGGTCAAGCAAAGCAAGCTTTTAAAGACACACTCCTTAGAAGGGGGTGAACCTCACTTAGGATAGGGAGACCATGTAAAATGACCCAAGTGAGAAAAAAATACAGGTAAGGAGCAAAGTATGTCTAAGTGTTTGTTAAGATGATGAGAATAGCTGGAGAGCCCTTCAGGAGCTAATTAAAATGAAGGAGAAAGAAATTTAGAAAATATCACATCACAGAAAAGCACAGCCAGTACAGAGGAGGTGGCTGGCATCCTGTGAGCTTTCCGTCAAACCATTTGTCATAAATTTTAGAGCCTCATCATCTGGATACCACACGTGGAATGATGAGTAATTCTCTGACACATTCATTCTAGCATGTTTTATGGAGCCTTTAAAATGAACCAATATTTACCAAGCACTTTATAAAAACTCTGTTTTTATATTATCACATCTTATCCTCTCAACAACCGTATAGGGAAAGTATTATTACTTAATTATTATTGATAAATTAACTGAGGCTAACCAAAGTTAAAGTAGTTTGCTCAAGGTCACACAGCTAGAGCTGGAATTTGAACTAGAGCACCTTGACTCCAAATACTCCAATGCCTACTATGTGAAGACCCTGCCAAGCAAGATAGACATTAAAGACCAGAGTCCTTAGAAGAGAGTGCATGAAAGCCCAGTGAAGCAGGAGGCTGCCTTTTCTGTGCTTGGGACCAAGGCCTCCAGCAACCAACTGGCCTAACAGTAAGCTTGGACTTCTGCTGTGTGCCTGATACTGATCCAGGCCCAGTGGAAACAAAAGAGAAAGAGAATGTAGCATCTAGGGGATCCTTTCCTGAAGCACATAAACCAATTAAGACACTGAGGCAATTAGAGAAGTTGTTGGTATTAGAGTAACAAATGAAGCTTTCTTAAATGAGGCACGGCTTTAACTAAGAAATACTGAGAGAGAGACAGGGGTCATTTCAATGGTGGATTAGCATGAGCAAAGACATGAAAATAATGACTAGCCACGGTGTTGCAGGAGGGATGAGGAGGGTGGAAAGGGCTATTCAAAGACAAGTTTCACTGGAATACAGTGAATGTGTTAGAAGAAAAGGGAGGAGAGTGTGGATAATGAGACCAGGTCATAGAAGGG
Source organism: Carlito syrichta (assembly GCF_000164805.1). Taxonomy (NCBI): domain Eukaryota; kingdom Metazoa; phylum Chordata; class Mammalia; order Primates; family Tarsiidae; genus Carlito; species Carlito syrichta. The sequence continues at coordinate 318,603 of NW_007252915.1, read as the reverse complement.
TTAGAAGCAAACATATTTTATCCTTTCAACAAAGGTTTGCTGAGTGCCTTCTATGTGCTAAGCCCTAGGGATACATAAATATGAATAAAGGCTAGAATCTTCTTTTCAGAAGTAAGGAACCCCCAGTCTGGGGAACTTGGATTGCATACAGTAGGTAATGGAGAGTTACTCCTTGAGTAAGAGAGTGACAAAATGAAAGCTTATCTCCAGACAGGTATAATCACATAACCAACAGACAGAGCAGAAAAAGGTAGGTAACAGAAATGTTATAGACCCACACACAGCAGCAAGGTGGTTATTGGGATGGTCCACATGGCAGAAAATAGGTAGTATTTCAAAAATAAATCTATGGGAAAGAGTTCTGGTATCAGTGACAGGAACTAACTTCCAGAGAGAGATTCCAATGTATAAAGAGATCAAAGCGGGTAAGGTGAGAGGCAGGAGAAGGTGAAGGGGGTGGAAGGATACCAACATGAGAGGAACATAGGGATGTATTGTTACCTAGATTCTGGACGAGATAAAAACACAGGAACGGATATAAGACAGAAACCCAAACACTAGAATCAGGGCACAGGAGCAGGCCTCAGAACCAAGGACAGGACAAAAGCCTGCCTATTGGAAGGTGGGTGAATCAGTCTAGTCCCAGAAACGTAGTCGTCTATACGTGAGTCAGGACTGAGCCTCGGGATGGAGTGTAGTCCTACTGGAAAGCCCAAGGGTATATACAGGAGTCAAACCCATGTGGTACATAAGTATTCCTAAAATTTTCCGGGGAGCCTCTGTAATCGGGCTTAACACCAGCTACCCAACCTTATATCCTGCCTTTCTTTATCTTGACACATTCTTATTCTAATCACACTGGTCTCATCGGTGTACCCCGCCCATACCTCAACTGACCAGCATATACCACACACACACACACACACACACACACACACACACACACACACACACCCGTAGAACCATTGTCATTTCCTCCTTAAAGTCTTGTCTTAGCTCACTCTTACTCCTATAATTGTCTCTCTTCATTCAAGTCCTTTCCAGTTCCTTTCTGAAACTATCAGACTTTGAGGACTCCTTTTTCTAAGTCAGAGAACAGTTTCGCCCTATACCACCATGGTTAAACTACTAGTGTAGCTTGGAGAACATTTTATAGGTCTGTGTTTTGCTTACTCTTTTTGGTTACCGCCCATTAGACTCTATTTCCAGATGAAATTCATTCTGAATTTCAATTTGGGAAATTTAGAAAATATTCATTCCCTTCTATCCCAGGCTGAAGCAAGGAAAAGACTTCTGTTTCCTGACATTGAGATGGCATCTGTGACAGAAAATAAGGTGAAGATTCCAGTGAGGGGTGAGAGGTCAGGAGAGGAGACAGAACAGGAAGGTTTCTATCTAACATGAGTGATGAAGCAGAAGCATTAGCAGCCAGAATAAAACAATAAGGAAAGCAGCCACTGCAATTTTATATGTAAGAGTTGGTATTTATCAGAGAACCTCAGCACAAACATGTTACAAGGCAGTGGTAAAATATATTTATAAGGGAAAGACAGAAAGCGAGAGATGGAGGACTGAAGGAAGGAAGGGAGGGAGGGAGGAGGAGGAGGAGGAGAAGAAGAAAGAAAAGGAAGAAAAAGAGGAGAAGGAAGAAGAAGAAGAAAAATGAAAACCAGAATAGCTAACATTTACTGAAATATATATACAATATGTGCTAAACACTGTAATAATATTGTTTTTACTAAGATTTCTTACAATCTGTTTTGGGTTCTATAGGAAAATGATTTTTTTATAGTTATTGGCACAAATCAGTAACTTGGTCTCCTTTTTGGTGACTGTATCCCTCTGAAAATTCACAAAAAGAGTTTCCTCACTGTAACTTCCCACCATGATCAGAAGCATGATTTTCATCAAAATTGTGGTGACGATATGCAATACGCAAGGAGGGGGTGATTCTCTTTTGGCTTCAGAGCCACAACATGAATATTTATCTCAGTGTTATTTCTAATCAGCAAGGATTAAGTTATACAAAGTATGTGTCTTTTCATACAAATGCCTACCTTAAGGCTCTAGTGAAAATGAGAAAAGGTAAGTAAAAAATATATTCACTTTATGTAAAACTGGGGACATTCTGAATTTTCACTTGGGAGATGTGGAAAATACCTCTCGCTTCTCCTTTCCTGAGCTGCCAAATAGAATTTAACAAGTATATACCTATTCTTATTATAGTTGTGGTTTATAAGTAGATCATTTTCAGAATAGATCCTTTTACATCAGCATTTCAGTGAGCACTGGAAATGCAACTCATTGATAAAAGTCGGATATCTTTTGCTTAAGAGAGTTTGAAAAGAAGTCAAACAGAGATCTTCCATCAATCCATGTTATATCTAGATATAATGCAGAGAAGAAAAGTGATTATAAACAGACCCTGAATCAGGACAGGGTTAGTTTCTCCTTAACCAACCAAAGAAAATCCGAGCAAGCTTCCAGACGTCTTTCCATTTGGTCTCCAGAGCTAGTTTTTCTGTTTTGAAAATCTGAGCCCTGGGACCTCCCTCCTCTTGTTTCCCATGCTTCTCTTTTCTGCTCTGTCCCACTTCAAAGTACCCAAGAAATGCAACACAGAGTCATGACACTGCCAGCAACCCACATCATCTCTTTCTCACCCTCAAACCCCTCTTCAATATTTCTTAGTGCATTGTTCATTTCTCAAGGGCAAAGCAGGGCTTCTTATTCCAGCAAAAATGATTAAATCCAGGGTGTGGTTTCCCTCAAATCTGCATTTTTATGCCTGTGTTGTTCTCAGAGTAAGTGGCTGTGTTGCCTATGAACGTGTGACCTTTGACCAGAAGGTTTCCTTTGTCCTGCATGGGTTCAGGATCCTTCTCGTATGTAGTAGATAATGTCTTTGATTGCAATGATATTTATTCCATACTGAGAAGATTTATTTCTTTTCAGTCTTGAAAGATCCTTCTGTTCCATTTTGGATTATGAGTTTTCAAAGTCTTTTCTTTTTTTCTTGGAGGAGGTTTAGGGTTAAGGTCATTACATTTGGCTCTTCCTGAGACTATTCTTGTGAGTGGATTTTTTAGAGGTTGTGCCACCTTACATAAGTTTTCTCCCTTATATTCAGCTATTTCTATCATTAAACAGAATTAGCTAATTTTTAATGTATATAAGCAAATAATAAAAATCAATTTAAGGAAGGCTGAATTCATGAACACTGATTTACATTAAAATATACATGTTTCCTGGGAGTTATAAATACACATGAAGCTGCAGATGTCGAGGCAGAACTATCAGGCTTTCATCAGGAATTCTTAAATGTGGAGATAATTCATTGAAAAGGAAAGTGTTTACATGCTGCATTATATTTTTACTGTTTTATTTCTAAGGCTGCCTTGTCTAGGATAGACAGAGTTTGACAATAGATTATAACACGTCTGTTTCTGATAATATGATACACTAAATACAACGAACAACATTCTTCTTACAAAACACTGTAACAAGCTGAATAAAATTATTTTTAAAAATAAACTAGTGAGCCTGCAAGAATGTAAGAGAAATCCTCAAAGCCAAAGAACAAAGTAAAAGCAGAAAACCGGAATGGTAAAACGCATCAACCTGACCGTGAGCTTCATTTTTGACAACCATGAGGGAAAGGGGAGGGGCTGGAGACGATGCCTGTGATGTTTTTCCCACATACAGGTAGACTAAAAGGAGTGTAAATGCACACATACATAAATCCCACTCCACAGACAGTGACAACATAGAAACGTGCTTGTCCCAACCCTGGAAGAGGGTAAAAAACAGATCATTCCAAGAATTAGCATACAGATATTTACAGGAGAAAGACACCTTCAAGCCATTGATATGAATGTATAGAAAATAATAATAATAAAATGCACAAAGAAAAAAATGTCTTTTGAATGAGAATAGAAAAAATGAAGATATGTTCAGACACACATAATGATTCAAATGGTAGAATTATCAGGTAAGAATACAAAGTAAGCATGTTTATTACATTAAAAGAAATAATAGAGTATTAAATAGATCAAGAAATAAGAAATTCTCTTCAAAAGGTATCAGGCAGATTTATAACAAAGTGAATCACAGATATAAAAGAGCTGAAACTTTAAAAATAAATAAAGTATAATAAAATGTTAAACAACATATTAGATAAAGATATGTAGATAAAGAGAGAATCTGTGCAGTAGAATATAAAGCTTAATGAATTATGAAAAATTTAGTACATAGAAACAGATATGGAAAATATGAAAGAAAAGTAATAACTGTGAGACTAGTAGGAAGATCTAACAAGCATCTTGGTACTACGAATGAAAATAATATAAAAAAATTAATGAGAGAAAATATTTCAAGATATAACTACTAAACAACTTCCAGAATACATTAAAGATATTAATTAGTAGATTCAGGAAGCAGAACAAATTCAAAGCAGTATAAATATATAAAATAATCTATTGTTACATCAATCATACTAAGACTACAGAAAACCAAAGACAAGAAGAATATCCTTGCAAAGACAGAGAGAAGAGCATCAAGACTACATGAAAGGAAAACAAATAAACTGTTGTTGACTTGTCAGCAACAATGAAAAGTCAAAAAAATTTGAGAATAATTTCTTCAACATTCTAAGACAAATTATCAGTTGAGAACTGTATGCCAAATAAAATTATCTTTCGAGAACTTAGTAACATGAAGACTCTTCCATATAAAAGAAAATTAAAATATTTTTAGCTATAATAGATTATTATCAATGATTGAACTGTATAAACAAAGAAAATGATGTAAGAAAATTCCAAAATGAAAGAGGAAATATGAGCAAAGGGTTGCCCAAATAGTGGGTCAGTCTAAGCATCTAAGCAAACATTGACTATCTTGTTATAGAAATTAAAAAACAATGAAACTTAAATACTGACCAGTGGTGACATAAAAACCTTGAGGGGCTGATGGTGTTTAAGGTGGTATAAAATTCTCATTGGTTAGGAAGTATGTACCTTACTTAAGTACTCACATTAGAATTTCTAAGGCAACATCTAAAAGAATACATAGTGTATAACATCCAAACTAGTGGGCAGGAAAATGAAGACATAAAAGTCTCATTAAATTAAATAAACAAAATAAAATGACAAAAAAAAAAAAATGAGGGAGCAAAAACACCAAAGACATCTAGAAGAATACAACACAAAAGAAAGTACAAAATAATAAGGTATAAATAAATTAATAACAATGTATGCGATTTAAAAACTAAATTAAGATTTTTTAGACTTAATTTCAAAAGTATTTTTTCCTATCAAAACCAGACACATCTAAAATAAAATAGTATAGAAAAACTGAAAATAAAAGGATGAAAATAGATATACCATGAAAACATTAGTTAAAAAAAGTTTGAATAGTCTTACTAATAGCAGACAGACTTTAACACAAAATGATTCCTCAGAAACAAAATAACCACTACATAATGATAGAAGTTTCCATATCATTATGAAAATATAGTAACTCAAACTTATATAAGCTAAATGATACAATCTCAGGAGATATAAAGCAAAATGTGATAAAACCTCAAGAATGAATTTTTAAGTCCACATTCAAAGAGAGAAATTTTTTTTTTTCTTTTTTGAGTCGGAGTCTCACCCTGTCGCCCAGACGGGAGTGCAGAGGCCGCTCCCGGCCACCGCAGCCTCGACCTGCTGGGCCCGACGATCCCTCCGCCTCAGCCTTCCAAGGAGCTGGAACTACAGGCCCGCGCTACCACGCCCGGCTGATTTTTTGATTGATTGTAGAGATGAGGTCTTGCTGCCCAGGCGGGTCTCACACGCTTATCTAAATAACTGATAGATCAACCAAGCAAAAAGGTCAATAAGAATACTGAAAAATGAATTAATATATGCTCCATCTTATCTATATACATAGAATGCTGTTTTCCATCAATTAGTGGATACTCATTCATTTTAGTACTAACAAAACATTTACCAAATTTAGCACAGAATTGACCATAAAGCCCATGTCAATAAATTTCACAGAATTCACATCATTCAAAACAAACTAACCATAATACAATTACATAAAGGTCAAAATCAAAGACGTAACCGGAGATGGGGGAATCCCATACATTTGGAAACAAAGTTACAATGCTAATAACTCAGTGATCAAAAAGAGAAATTTCAACGAGAGCTAGAAATTACAAAATACTAAACAATAATAAAAGTGCTACATATTAAAATGTGATAGACGCCAAAGAAGTAGAGGAAAATATGAGGGTGTAAATGCCTAAATTATCACATTTTACAAGGCTAAAAGGAATGTGCCAAGTGTTCAACTTATAAATTTGAGAACAGAATGAAATATAGAACGTAGAAGTAAGGAAATGACAAAAATAAGGGCCAGAAAAATAACAGAACAGAAAAACAACCGAGAGGCCCGAAAGCCCGTAAGCTCGGAGGTGCCGGAGGGCGGGGCGGGCCTCGCCCCAGCAAGACGGCTCCAGCCGGACCAGGCCGGAGCTAAGCCTCCGGCCGCAAAGCCCGCCCGGGCCTGTTACAGCGAGTCCAGCAACCCCGTGCAGCCCATGGCCAGCCGCCACGACCGCTGTCCCAACGGATGATCGCTCTCCCAACCCCCCTCACAGCTTTCTCGGCGTGCCCTTTATACACCCGTCGCCCAACTCGCTGGGCGCGACTCCTCGGGCCCACAGCTAAAAGGACCGGTGAACCTCGCCTGGGATTGCACTAATACGTTTCTCTTGGCTCCTTTGTTGCCGTTTCGCCTGGTCTGCTTTCGTTGACCTTACAAAGCCCAAAACCGTTATTAGAAAGATTAATAAAACTGACAAATCTCTAGAAAGATTATCCAAGAAAAAGAAAGAAGACAAACATATTAACCTTCAGAATAAAGGATATAATTGTAAAGGAGATAAAAATGATAAAGAGAGACTGTTACAGCAATTTTATGACATTGATTTAAAAACAAGGGAAATGGAAAAATTGTTCCAAAAGTATAACCAACGAAAACTAATGCAAGAATAACTAGAAATTTTGAATAGTACTAGAACCATTACAAAAAAATAAAATAAAATCAGACTGGGCATGGTGGCTCATGCCTGCAGTCCCCATGCATCGGGAGGCTGAGGTGAATCACTTGAGCTGAGGAAATCAAGACAAGCCTGGACAATACAGCAGGACCCCCAACTATACAAAGCATAAAAATAAATTTTAAAAAATTTACTAAGCGTGTGGCACGTGCCTATAGTGCTAGCTACTTGTGAAGCTAAGTCAGGAGGATAACTTGATCCCAGGTGTTTGAGGTTAGTAACTTTTGATTGCACCACTGTACTCTAGCCTAGGGTACAGAACAAAACCCAATAGCAAAAAAATTTTTTAAAAGTCAAATCAGTAGTTAAATATATTTTAACAACTGGTTTTCATAGGTGATCTTTCCCAAACAAATCTAAGAACTGATGAATTCCACTCTTACAAAAACTCCTTCAAGAAACAGAAAAGAAGAAATTCTGCCCCATTCATTTTACAGGCTAATATGATTGTTATTAAAACCAATCTATGACAATATGAAAAATTAAATTACAAGTAGACTTCCTTAATAGATAGATAACTTTAATTTCCCCCAAGGGATACTAAGGATCGGGTTGAATTTAACTTAAAAGAATTAAAATATTTAATAAATGTAACAATATTTTTAAATGTCAAAGATTATTTCAGTAAGCAGCAAAGCATTAAAATCAGAGGTCCTGCAGAGTTTTGTATCAGTAGTGATTTGCTATCTTTGTTAGAGAGTCATTCATGGCCTCTAATTCCAGGTGAATAAACCATATAGGATCTCCTCTAAGACAAACTCTATATGAATTCACTTGTCAGTAGCAATCCTAAGATGCCCACCACAGACAACGCACTTTAGTAATGTCCTATCATTCTTCAAAAAATTCTATAGACAAAAATGAAATGTTAGCATTAGAATGTGTCACACAGCCGGGCTCGGTGGCTCAGCCGGTAATCCTGCACCTTTGGGAGGCTGAGGTGAGCGGATTGCCTGAGCTTGAGGGTTCGAGACCCGCCTGGGCAACTTGGTGAGACCTCATCTCTACAATAAATCAAAAAATCAGCCTGGCA
>NW_007252915.1:295811-310155 GCF_000164805.1 Carlito syrichta | reverse complement strand
AACAGAGTGAGACTCCAACTCAAAAAAAAAAAAAAAGAATGTGTCACACAAATGGGAGGTAGCAATATACTTATCAACAGTCCAAGTTGCTTTTCTGCTGAAGTGTTTTAAAGAAAAGTGAAACTCCAGATGATGAAAAATCGATGGAAGAGAAACGAGGGGAAATGGATGGTTAATAGAAAGTAATGCAGTTATAAAAGTGGGAAGATAGAATATGGTGAGAATAAAACAGAGAAAAGTGAAAAGAGACTATTGTAGGTGATGTCATTTCTTGTAGTACCAAAGAACTAAAGCAAAAATTAAGGTGTAAACTGAATTCTGAGCTATATGAGAGTAGGGATAGTATCCACCATGCTCTCTAATCCTCAGTGCTAAGCAGAAGGGCTGGCATAGAATAGACACTCAACAAAATGCATTGAAAGAATGAATGAATGGATAGATACAATATTAGCAGGCTAGTAAAAATCACGGGGTGCTGGATTAAAGTGGGAAACGTCAGTGTGTCTTTAATGTGGACACAAACATAGATAAGGAAGTCATTTTGTGTCTATGTGTGAATACATTGGACTATTTCTTCAATCTGTCCACTGAGAGGGCCTAGAAACAAAAGAAATTCCGGTAGCAGTAAGCATACTGTGTCCAGATCTGGGTTCTGATACCATTTTGCAATAAAAGAAGCCAAGACTACTCAGAGAAATGGATGCTTCTAGGGCTGGGCCAAGGAATATACAAGATGAGCCTGGAACATCTTGTAGTGCCAAAAAGTAAAGTGAGGAAGGAAGGAAGGAAGGAAAAGAATAGCCATTAAGGTAGTATGTGAAGGAGACCAAGGAACCAACTGAAAGTGTTCCCAATTAGGTATTACACTTCCAGACCTTAAACTTTACTACAAGGCTACAATAATATGAACCAATAGAACAGGATAGAGATTCTGGAAGCAAAATCTCAGTTTTTCCACAAGCTCATCTTCAGCAAAGCCTCCACCAACAACCACTGGGGAGAGGAGAATCTATTCGGTGAATGCTGGGAAAACTGGCTGATGACATGCAGAAAATTGAAACAGGATCCCTACCTATCATCAAACACAAAATCAACTCTAAATGGATCAAAGAACTAAATGTGAGACCTTAAACTATAAGAATATTAGAAAATGCAGGAGACACCCTTACAGAAATCAGAGTAGGTAATCAATTCCTGATCAAAACCCCGGGTGTCCATGTCATAAGAGATAAGATAGACAAGTGGGACTTCATTAAACTGAAAATCTTCTGTAAAGCAAAAGAAACCAGCAAAACAGCAGGGAGATAGCTTATAGAATGGGAAAAAATATTTGCCAACTGTATATCTGACAAAGGCCTAACATCTAGGATATGTAAGGAACTCAAACTTGCCAAAAGGAAAAAAACAAACAGCCCCATTAAAAAGTGGGCAAAAAACATGAATAGACACTTCTCTAAAGAAGATATACGGGCAGCCAAAAGACACATGAAAAAGTGCTCAACCTCACTAATCATCAGAGAAATGCAAATCAAAACCACATTGAGATACCACCTAACCCCAGTAAGAATGGCCATCATTAATAAAACAAACAACAACAGATGTTGGTGAGGATGCAGAGAAAAGGGAACGCTTCTACATTGCTGGTGGGAATGCAGAGTATGGAAAACAGTGTGGCGATTTCTGAAAGAACTATAAATTGACCTTCCATATGACCCAGCAATCACCTTCCTGGGAATATACCCAGAGGAACTCAAATCATTCTATATAAAAAAAAGATGCCTGCACACACATGTTTATTGCAGCACTATTCACAATAGCAAAAACAGGGAACCAACCGTGCTACCCATTGAAACTGGACTGGATTAAAAAAAATTGTACATATACACAATGGTACACATATATGATGGAATATTACACAGCCATAAAGAAGGACAAACCTATGGACTTCATAGCAACTTGGATGGATTGATTGTCTATCATACTCAGTGATCTATCACAGAAACAAAGAACTGAGTGCCACATGTTCTCACTCAGAAGCAGACCCTGAACATTTATCATACGACTATAAGAAAGGGATTGGCAGTAGCAGAATCCTGCTGGGATGGGGGAGACACATCATATCAAAAAGGATACCTAATCTCAAACCAGGCAAAGTGGGGACCAAAGGGAGGTGCAAATTTTACCTGGACAAGGTCCACTTGTATATCGAATCCTGAATGGCACCCCACATCTTTAAAATAAGATTTAAAAAAAGAAAGTGCTCCCAATGATCAAAGCTAGAACAATTGAGCTGAACAATAAAATAAACAAATATTGGGTTACATTTGGAATATAACACAAAGGATATATAATAAAATATAACCCAGAGGATAAGATCAATATTTATGTCTTTACTTATATAAATAAATGAGGGAGAATAAAAAATTTCCCATATGAAAGAATTTCAAAAATCTTTATGTAGATTCTGACCCCCTAAAGGAGATAGGAGTGTAACTCTCCACACCTTAAATGTGAGCGGCACATAGTAACTTCCTTCCAAAAAGCACATAATTACAGTATAAAAAGGTGTGCATTGGCCGGGCATGGTGTCTCACGTCTATAATCCCAACACTTTAGAGGCCGAGGCAGGAGGATCGCTTGAGACTAGGAGTTCAAGATCACCTTGAGGCCAGGAGTTAGAGACCGCATAGAGAGACCTCATCTCTACAAAAAACAAAAAATTTGCCTGGCGTGGTGGTGCACACCTCAAGTCCCAGCTACTCAGGAGCTAAGGCAGAAGGAGTGCCTGAACCCAAGAGGTCAAGGTTGTGGTGAGTCATGATGCTGCCCCTGCGACCCAGTCTGGGCAACAGTGAGACCCTGTCTCAAAAGAAAAAAAAAAAAGTGTTTGTGCAGGGGGGCATTACTTTATACAGGAAAATCCTGATAAGCACTACCTCAGTCAGAATACAATGTGATCATCATCAATGATAAGTCATGTCAGTAGCATGTACCCTGGATGTGAGGTGATACATGCAGTACTTTACGTCTTCCGTTTTTTTCTACAATCGCATTACTCCAGTATAACCATAAGAAGAAAATCAGACAAACCCAGATTGAGGAATATTTCACAAATTATCTTACCACCTAAAAATTGCCCAAATCATCAAAAACAAGGAAAGTTTGAAAAATTATCAATTTAGAGGAGTCTAGGGAGAAATGACATCCAAATGTAACACAGTTATCTGGCCGGGATCCGGGAACAGAAAAAGGATATTAGGTTAAAACTATTAGTTAGCCAGGTGCGGTGCTCACACCTGTAATCTCAGCACATTGGGAGGCCGAGGTGAGAGGATTACCTGAACCCACAGACTCAAGACCAGTCTGGACAACCTGGCAAGACCTCGTCTCTACAATAAATAAATAAATAAATAAAAATTAGCTGGGCCTGGTGGCACATGCCTGTGGTTCCAGCCGTTTGGAAGGCTGAGGTGGAAGGATCGCCTGACCCCAGCAGGTGGAGTCTACGGTGGCCGTGAGCATGCCAGTGCACTCCCAAAAACTATTAGTTCATAATAGAATATCAATATGGAATCATTTGTTGTGATAAATCACACTAATTTAAAATGTTAGCAGTAGGGGAAACTGGGTGCGGGATATGTGGAAACTACACTATCTTTGAAACTTTTCCGTAAACCTAAAACTACTCTAAAATAAAAGTTTACTTAAAAATATTATTGAGCATGTATTGAAGGCATTGGAGGAGCTGTTGTAAGCAGTTATAGCAACTAACTACTTTAATCTTCACAACAGCCCTACCATGCACACACAGTTATTACCATTTCCTGAAGAAACTGAAGCAAAGAAGGGTTAAGTGATCTTTGCAAGGTCATCACCCAGCCAGCCGAGAACTGAGCCCAGGAGAAAGAATGCCGTTCTCCTGGCCCAAGATGACCTCTGGAAGGGCCTCTCAGCCCTATGATTTGATTCTCCAACTTTTAATAAGCCTCTGCTGTGCTGGAGAAGGGGCATATGGCAAGCTAAACAGCTAATACTAGGAGGGGTTATGGAAAAAACATATATATATGTTTATATATATAAACTATTATATAATAGTTTAATAGGGTTTCAAACGCCTACCAGATTGAAGGGCAAGGGAGAAGAGTTTATGGGCATAAATGTGAACAATTTAAACTTTATCAAAGCAATTATGATAAAATGAGAAATTTACTTAGTGGGATAAAATTGGCCAAAATTATACTGGTGGAAAATGGTCACACGCAAGGATTAAGACAGCTGGCTCAGGTGACATGTAGACAGTTATGCAAAAATAATCCTAAAAGTTTGGATAATTGACAAATTGTGTAACTTGATTGTGAACAAAAATGGAAGGCTAAAGAAAAGAAGGTTTAAAAATAAAAATATGGGAGCATGAAAAGGCACTGTTATTCACAAAAGAAAAAATAGAGCACAACAATCAAAGCATAACAAAGAATGAAGTTTTGTTTGGTTTGATGTGGTTCAGAGTTGAAATACAAGTCAATGAAGCTGTTATTTGGGTGGGCAGTTAGAAACAGCTGGCTCCTGTTGGAAAGTTGGAAGACCTGAATAGATTCATTCAGAAATGGAGTGAGACAGAGAAAGCAGCCCGTAACACCACCTTTAGCAGAGGTATTTTTCTGCTGATTGACTTGTTCACTGGCTGAAATTATTTCATTTTGGGATAAGTCTTTTCTTTTAATTTTCCTTTGCTTCCTAATGTCTACCTCCAAATATCTTCTTCTTTCTCGTACTCTTTCCTTATATTCTTCTTTTTAAAAATTATTTATTTTAGGTAGGAGCCTCACTCTGTCGCCCAGACTGGAGTGCAGTGGCACACTCACGGCCACCACAGGCTCGACCTGCTGGGCTCAGGCGATCCTTCCAACTCAGCCTCCCAAGTAGTTGGAACTACAGGTGTGTGCCACCACGCCCAGCTAACTTTTTTATTGATTGTAGAGACGAGGTCTCGCCAAGTTGCCTAGGCGGGTCTCAACCTCCCGGACTCAGGCAGTCCTCTCACCTCCCTCCCAAAATGTTGGGATTACAGGTGTGAGCCACCGTGCCTGACGCCTTATATTCATTTTTATCAGCTGAAAGGTAGACCCGCTTTTGGAAATTATCTGAGAATGTGTATTTGGAAAGGGACAAAAATGCAGCATCAGGTCTTTTCCTCAGTATGACATAACTTCTCTTTTCTTTTCAGACTAATGTAGTCACTAAGCATAGTTAAAGTGGATTTTACTAAGATGGTTTTACTCTTATTATATTCTTACTAGATATTATGTTTAGGTTTCAATAAAACTCCTCCTAAACTTCTTTAAAAATTCAAAGCTGTGAATATTTCTTTGCACTTCGCGTAGAAGCTAGGGTTCATTGATACCTAGAAAAAAAGATTTCAAATGAGAAAATGCATACAGTAAAAACTGTGTGCTGCAACAGATATAATTTTTTGGTTTTTTTCAGATTGCATAATTTTTAAAATTTTAACATTTTATGGATCCATAATACTTGTACATATTTATGGGATTCATGTGCTCTTTTGATATAAGTATACGATATGGAATGATCAAATCAGGGCAACTGGGATATCTATCACCTCAAACATTTCTCTGTATTAGGAGCAGTTCAATTCCAGGCTTCTAGTTGCTGTGAAATATACCGTAGTTATTGTTAACTATAGTCACCCTACTGTGCTTCCAAATACTAGATCTTATTCCTTCTTTCTAACTATATTTTCATGTCCATTAATCAACCCCTCTTTCACTCCTTCCCTCCTCACTACCCTTCCCAGTCTCTCTTCTCATATCTTCATGAGTTTGATATATTTTTTAAGCTTCAACAAAAGAGTGAGAGCTTGCCAAACCTGTCTTTCTGTGCCTGGTTTATTTCACTTAACGCAATTGCCAGTTCCACTCATGGTGTTGCAAATGACGATTTCGCTACTTTTATGACTTACTAAATGCCATTGTTTATGTGCACCTCATTTTCTTTATCATCTGTCGATGGACCCTTAGAGTCCATATCTTGTCTCTTGTGAACAGTGTTAAAATAAATATGGGTGAGCAGATATCTCTTCGAAACACTTCTTTCCTTTCTTTCGGATACATAACCAGCAGTGGGATTTCTTAGTCACATGATAGTTCTAATTTTCGTTTTTGGAGGAATCTCCATGCTTTTCTGCATAGCAGCTATACTAACTTACGTTCCCACCAACAGAGTATGAGGCTTCCCCTTCCACATCCTGGCAAGCATTTGTTATTGCCTGTCTTTTGGATAAAAGCCATTTCACCTGGGGTGAGATGACATCGCATTGTAGTTTTGATTTCATTTTTCTGGTAATTAATGATGCTGAGTATTTTTTCATATACCTGTCAGCCATTTGTATGTCTTCTTTCGAGAAATGTCTATTCTGATCTTTTACTTGCTTTTAGTTGGATTTCTTTATCTATTCTGGTTATAATCCCTGGTCTATTGGATATTTGCAAATATTTTCTCACATTTTTTGGGTAGTCTCCTCACTTTGTCGGTTGTTTCCTTTTCTGTACAGAAACATTTTAACTTGATATGATTCTATGAGTTATCTGTCCATTTTTGCTGTGATTGCCTGTGCTTTGGGGCCTTACTCAAGAAATCTTTGCCCACACCAATGTCCTAGAGTGTTTCCCCAGTGTTTTCTTCTAATAGTTTCATATTTCTAGGTCTTAGTATTTAATCTATTTTGATTTTTGTATATGGTGAGAAATAGGCATCCTATGGATATCCATTTCTCCCAGCACCATTTATTAAAGAGACTGAGTGTTCTTGGCACCTTTGTTGAAAATGAGATGACTATAAATTTGTAAATTTACGTCTGGGTTATCTGTTCTGCCCCATTGGTCTATGTCTGTTTCTGTGCCAGTACTATTCTGTTTTGGCTACTATAACTTTGTAGTATAATCAGAAGTCAGGTAATGTGATGCTTCCAGCTTTGTTCTTTTTGCTCAGGATGGCTTTGGCTAGTCTTGGTTTTTAGTGATTTTATATAGAATTCTTTTTTTTCTGTTTCTGTGCAGAATGTCATTGGTATGCTAATAGGAATTTCACTGAGTCTGTAGATCGCTTTGGGTAGTATGAACATTTTAACAATATTAATTTTTCCAATCCACGAATTCACTACCTATGATTAGATATGTATTAGAACTGCAGTTTTTAAGATGCACTTTTAAAAGTCTACTCTTAAGATGAGTCTGGCTCAAGAACAGTAAGAAAAATCACCTGCATAAGGACTGCAATCCAATGGATGCCGTCGCCTTTTCCAAATACCATTTATTTGGAAAATAGGGAAGACCTTCTCTTCCCTAAACCCAGCAGGCACTTTTCAGTTTTTCTCACCTGACGTCTTGGTAGAATTCAAAGCTGCTGGTCACTGCCTCATTCTGGAAAGACATTACTCCTGTCCTTAGGCTTACTTGGCACACCTCACTGCTCACAGATTCGTTTTCTTTCTCACAGCCACAGTCTCCTAAAGGCTCGGCTCTAGGTGCCGTTCCTCTGCTCACTGGGTGGTCTCTCTGGGCAAACTCATCCATATTCAGCTTCACTTGCGATGAATATGCAGATGATTCGCCCACGTCTATACCTGCTTTGAGCACCAGGCCCACACATCCAATTGCCTGCTTTGCATGTGTGGATGTCTCAAGAACACACACGCTGAACATGTCTAAAACGGAAGCCCTAGCCGGGCTTGGCAGCTCGGCCTGTCACCCCGCGCCTTTGGGAGGCTGAGATGAGTGGATTGCCTGAGCCCCAGGGTTCGAGACCCGCGTGGGCGGCGAGACCTCATCTCTACAATAAATCAAAAACTAGCCAGGCATGGTAGCACATGCCTGTAATTCCAGCTACTGGGAAGGCTGAGGCGGAAGGATCGCCAGAGCCCAGAGGGTCGAGGCTGAGGTGGCCAGGAGCGGCCACTGCACTCCAGTCTGGGCCACCGAGTGAGACTCCAACTCAAAAGTAAATAAATAAATAATAAATAAATAAATAAAACGGAAACCCTAACTTTCTTACCTGTTCATTTCAGACAACCTTCTTCTTCTAGTATTCCCATCCCTATAAATGACAACACCAGTCAACTGTGAAACAAAATTTTACTTAATCAGACAAATATTTTCATACAGAGAGATGAATATAGCATAAGATAGTACATTTGAAGGGAAGAAGAAACCTAAGAAAGAACATCTAACATTTATTAGGTAAACAAATGATCTATGAATTTGAAATAAAAGAGAAAACGAAGCAGCTTGGTCCTACTGAATGACACCCTCTTCTCAGTAAGTGGGGCACTATGGTCTACTGTAGCCTTTGGCTGGGGTTCCTTCAACAACAGAACATTACACAAAAATTGCATGCCAGCAAAAGCAAAACAAATTCCTGGAAACAGGGATTGACATACATGATAAGATAAAAAAAATTCAGTATGCATAGCTGCAAATAACATTCACAAGATCATAGTCAGAGACAAGTGTTTTTGGAAGTCATTTGGGCATCTTCCTAGTGGTGTCCTGCACTTTGCTGACGAAGGGTGAGGGCCAGGCTAGGAATGGAAATGAGATAAACTAACGAAGGAGGAGTAAGAAAAGTTGCGAACGCCACTCTTTATCTAAGCCTCACATAAGGCGCTACCAGCTCCTCGAAGCCCCATTACCGTTTGTCCCTTCTTTCCAAGATTGCTCCATGATCTGTTATGGTATGATTTGTTGCAGTCTGTTAGACTGCAGTAGAGTCACCTCAACCAAAGCTTTGGGCCTTCTAAAAGAAAGGCATTATTTAACATAGCACAAATTTATAAGGAATAGACATCTGATAAAACATTAGGAAATCAAACGTTTAGCTAAGCATTTAGAGAAATGAATTACCATGAGTTATGGATTTTGAAATGGTTCCCTAAGGATTGAGGGCAAATCCCTTCACCGAAGATATTAAAATTAGACTTAAAAAAATTTTGAGTGAGAGAACGCTTGAGTAAAAACTCCCACACTAACAAATATGAAACAGATGATTTTTTAGCTTTGTCTATTTTTAATATGCACCAATGCTATTTTTCAGATTCATTAAAAATAGATTTGGTATTCTAAACTCTCCTGCCACAAATAACATAAAAATTAAATCAACAATACTTAATTAGGGTTCCAGAGACTTACAGATATATGACAAGACATTCAAGGCCAAATTGGACACTCCAAATATTGCTTTTATCATTGACAGAAACGGAGGGCTCTTAGGGAAGTTCTTCTTTAGAAAGTGATCTACTTCCAGGCTCCCCAGAATTCACTTAGGATTGCAGACGGCAAGCGGTGCAGCTGATTTTAATTGCCACGATGATGCATAGGGAGAGATGTGATCTCTGGAGTAACTGGCTTCCAAACAATGAGAGGCTTTAAAGATTAAAGTCAACACTTTAAATAGCACTCAAAACTGAATAGGAAGCTAATGTTGACCATAGAATGCAGGTGTAATATTCTCCATATGTTTTGGAACATCTAGCTAAACGGAATCTAGCCCTCTGCATCACATACAATAAAAACCTAAAGACAGTGCATTATAGCACTCTATTTTGAAGGTTAGAAATGCAGAGATCAGGGTGTGAACAAGACATACATATCACAAAAGGTGTTCTTAGACACAGGATACCAACCAGAGAAATCAGTAAGCATCCGTGAGGACTTCTTAACGAAAGGCAAGAAAGTTGCTACAACTAAAAGGATTTTTGAATACCTGGAATCTTGGCCTAGGAGTAAGTTGGCCCATAGGTCCTGATGTGACCTGACAACAGTGGCAGTACTGGATGCATCAATAGCTGGCTAGACCTTTTCAGATATGAAAGAAAAATGCAGCTGGCTTCACACCAGAGTAAGAGTGAATTATAAGTGTAGCATGTGAAGAAACAGCTTATTCAGTAACCAAAGTCTAAAGAAACAGTGCATCCCTAAAAGTGGTTCTTAACATACCAAATGCAAAATCACACTGGAAAAATTAAATCAAATAAACTGGGAAAACCCTGCCAATGTGAAAGAAAATTCTCCAAATAGTATAGTTTTGTTTTAGCCACTGACATATGGGAAAATTTATGTAGTCAAGTATATGCTTATAAAGTTTCAACTTATATTTAGTGGGGGAAACAATTTATTATACCAAAAAAAGCATAAATGTATGACAGATGGTAATGCTTTTTTTCTGTTCTTGGCAGGGCCCATTTTTGGCTGAATGGCTTTTGCTTCTTAAAACTATGAACATTGTCATTCACACCTATTTTCTGAAATGAGACAGACCAATTCTAGGATGAAACCCTCTACAACTTTGGTTATTGTATAGTGTCTTCTCGTTTTGTATCATAAATTATCTAGAGTGCCACTTTCTCTAGAATAATGAAAAAGGCCAAACTGGGCGAAAGGAAGTCTGCAATAAAACCTTTATTTTAAATTCCTTAAATCAACTTTGGAAAACCTTCTATATTTAAATGTATTCTGGTAGGACTTCACAAAGAAAACTGTAAAATATTACACTAGAAATACATTACTCCATCCTAAGATTTTTATTATTGACCTTTAAAATATTGAATTCCTTTAAATCACTTGCAAAATTATAATTTATGCATATAGACGGCTAGGCAATGGATCATGTTGGTTTGTCTTCTGAAAAACAGGCAAAAATTTTCATATGTATGTGACATAAGAAGACTAGTTTGTTGTATTACTCTATTATACAAACCACTTGTCTTAAGTAAGAAATTTTTCTCCTGGATAAAGAAATGGGGAAAAAATGTACTGTATATGTAGATGGAAGGCACGGTAAAGGGTGAGATCGAGATCATATGGGCAATACTAGACGCAGTGTCTCCAAGGGCAGGGATCAGATTTTCATACCTCTCACAGCGGCCAGCATTGTGTACGGTCCTCCTTGAAAGTGCCAAGGTTGTTCTCAAGCAGTTTCAGAGATTAGATGTATTAAAAGCTGGTTCTCAGATGAAAATGATCAAAAATGTTAGGGCAGTTAGGGTAACCCTAGGTGCTACAGAAAATCCCAATATTTCAGCAGCTTAAAAAAATAAAAGTTTATTTCTCATCTGCTTAGTAATGCCAAGCAGATGCCTTTGGCGGGGGAAGCAGGGTGATGCTCAGAGGAAAGGGAGAACTGTGCCACCACAATCGTTCAGAGGTTCAAGGTTTTCGGTGTCACACCAATATCTGAGGGGAAGCGCATGAGCAAATCCCTGGAGAGAGAGTTTTCAGGGCCAGGCTTGGCTAAAACTCAGTCACATATTCACATCTGAGGATAAGGAAGACTGACAGATGTTATCTGACTCTTATAGCAGGAGAAAAGAAAAGAAAATGTCTGACAAACAGCTAGGCAGACAGTTTTTGCCACAGTAAATATCACAAATATCCTGTTGCTGCCAAAATTGGGTTTGGACAGCTGTCACTTGTAAGAAATAGCTAGTGACACTTTCTCTGGGGCTTAAAAATATCATTTTTACTTTCTTAAATCCTTATTCTATTCTTTCTGTTTTGTGTCTTTTTCTTATTTGAAACCTATTTTGTTAATCGTCTGCTAGTGATTTGGCTGAGCTAACGGCAGATGACGTTTTATTTAGAAGTGTGCGTTCACACTGAAGAAAAAGAAAATCAGCAACGACGTAGCAGGACATGCATAAACATCTAGCTAACTTTTTTTGTAAAACATACTGGAATGCCAAGAAACTTTTTACTACCTTTCTAATACAAAAAGGAGACTTCCCTCCCTCCCAAATGATTTAAAACTATGGGAAGAATCTGATAAATATTCAGAATAGCATAATCGATGATTGTTTAGATTTTTTTTTTTTTTTTTTGGTCTGTAAGATATTCACTTTTATTTTCAAGCCATAATACAATTTTCATCTTACAGTGCTAAGAAAATTTTGGTGCAGAACACAATTCTGGAGAAAATACTATAAAAATTCATCAATGGCAGCCTCAGTGGTTGCTATAGAGGCCCCTGGGAAAATCCTTTTCTGGCATTCCCTCTGGCATCGTCATCCATTAGTTATTTTATTCTTATGACTAGAAAAGGGACTTCCCGACGTGAACTGTGACTAGGCCACATAGGTCTATTCCCAGAAGATAAACTATACTTATTGCAGTGAGAAAGAAAATCTTGTACTTGTCGGTACAATTTCTGTGAAAGACTGTTTCCAGAAATATATTTTTCTTGACTACAGAGGTTCCTCAGTATCTGCAGAGGATTGGTTCCAGGACACAGCCCGCACCCAATTCAGAATCCCCGGATGTTCAAGTCCCTTATTAAAATGGTATATTATTTGTGTATAACCTAAGCAGATCCTCTCCTACACTTTAAATCATCTCTAGATTACTTGTAATAACCTAATGCAACGTAAAAGTTGTAAAATAGTTGTTAGACTGTTTTTCATTTGTATTATATTTATTTCTAATATTTCCGATCTGTGATTGGTTTAATCCGAGGATGCAGAACGGTAGATATGGAAGGGTGAGCTGTATCTGTGTTAAAGAATTCGGGTGTAATTATTAATAAAACAAACAAAAACAGGTCCTGGTGAGGATGCGGAGAAAAAGGAACGCTTCTACACTGCTGGTGGGAATGCAAACTAGTGCAACCTCTTGGGAAGACAGGAGTGGGAAACTGCCAGGGGAGGGAGGGGCACACCGCATCCACAAGGGGACCTGCATAATGAACATTTGTACACCTAACCCTGAATTGTACCTCACATCTTTAAAAAAAAACATTAAAAGAATTCGGGTGTAAGAAGAAACTCTCCTTCGTTGGTCCACATTATGAGCAAAAGTTGAAAAGAAGCATCTATTTAAACTGCCTCCCCAAAGGAAGATTCTAAGTGACTGAATATCACTAGCCCCACCTTCCAACTTCTTCCTCAAATAAAGCAGTTAGAAGGGTCAGAACATCTTCCCCTCATAGAAGGTCACCCAGACATCAGGTTAGTGCTGAATGGAGGGAAGCTGCCGGTCACTTGATCACCTCAGTTATCCCCAGTCCATTGGGACCACTGAAGCACCTCTACGTAAAGTGCAGGGCCAGATAGGATAGTTAAGCCCTGGTCAGCACTGCATTTTATACAGGCCAAAGGCTTTTGGTTGGGCCATGCCCATGAGTGTCCACTGCAATAAAAAACTAAAGTAAATCCAGCTCCCAAGGGGGTGTCTCTCATTTTGGCAGGCCTAAAATAGTCGTGCAGAGGTTACGCACACCTGATCTGGGACTCAGATGTAACCCTGGAATCTAATCCTGTCACTGTCAGTCACCGGGATTGGGACAAGGATTGGGATAAAGGAGGACTTGGAATAGGTTGTTGTAAGAATTAAATGAAATAATTGTGCACAACATCTCACCAGTGCTCAAGAAACAATAGTGTTTATTACTCTCATTATTTGAGAAAATTTGTCCAACGAGGATATTTTAGAGATTGATGAGTGCAGGGTGGGAGAAAGGGGAAAAAGAAAGAGTTTGCTTACCAATAGAAGATAGTTCAGAGAGGAACTGGAGAAAGGGGAAAAAGAAAGATTTTGCTTACCAACAGAAGACAGTCTAGAGGGCAACTGGAGCTGATTGGGCGGAGAAGTACATTAATCACAGCGGCAATTAGAAAGAGGTCCCACGGAAGAGTGCCCGGACTTGTTGAGCCGGACACCTCCCAGCCCCCTTTCCACCTTCTCTCCTCCCAGAACTAAGACCAGAGCAGAGGGTGGGGGTCGAGGGGAGACTCGGCTTCCCAATGTGGGAAACAATTCGGGCAGGTTGATTGGAGCTGTTGAAACACGGCGTGGGCTGCCTCCTGGGGGGTCAGTGCTCCATTCCAAGTGATTCAGGACCCGAGGACCTCTTGGAGAGAAGTCCCGGACGGGGGTCCAGGGGGGGTATGTCTTTTACTGCTGCTCCCCGTTCCGAGACCACGTCTCAGACCCGAGAGGCTCTCAGCAGCAGCGGAGGGCCCGAGTGGCTGCGACCACGTGTGAGCTCCCGCCGGAAACCCCCGGAAACGGGCCCCCCGGCCGCCCGGCGCGCGGGGTGCGTCGCTGCTGCTACGGACGCGGGGGAATTTCTTGCTTCGCGAAAGATATCACCTGGTACACTTTCGTTTCTCAAATTTCTATCTTTATCATAAAAACTAATATTAGTGTGTCCCACATGTTCTTAGTTAATAATATGGAGCCTATTATGATGATGAAATTTACACTAAAAATTATGGTTTGACCACAATTTATTAATAATTTGGCTCGTATAATAATTTCAATAATTCTTCTTTTGCAAGTTT
>NW_007252915.1:279161-295724 GCF_000164805.1 Carlito syrichta | reverse complement strand
AGGACCCGGGGTCAGGAAGCCCTCGGTCAAGGAGCGGAACGCCCCCCCACGAGTCGGTGATGCCCAAGGATGGTGAGAGGGGCTTGGGGGTGGGGGGAGAGAAAGGGTGTCGCCCTGCCCTGGCCCCTCCCGGCCCTTTGCAGGGGAGCCGTCCGGGCGGCTCTCCACAACTGCACTGGAGCTGTCTTTGCAACTGTTCGCTCCGTCCGGCGCCTCCCCAAGGACCAGGATCTTGTCCAGCCACCTGGGGCCTGGCCCACAGGAGGACTTCAGTAAATGCTGAGTGAAAGTAGACCTGGAGTGCCTAGAACAACGACCTATTTCGTACAAGAGGGCAAAGGATGATTCTTGGGCCCTGGTCCCACTCTGTCAGAGTTTTGACAGACGTTCAAGGTTTTGGAGATCAGAGCGGGGAGGGATTGGCGGCCAGAGACAGGATTCCACAAAGGCGCCACGTACCCTGCAACCCACCAGCCACACACTTCAAAGTGCCAGGGATCCCAGAACTCGACTAACTCCCCAACCCACACCCCCCCCCACTCCCCTTCAGTGAATGGGCAGCCCAATGGCTCTTGTCACTTGTGGCTGGAAATCCACTTCCACACTCAGCTGTTTCGAAGTCCAGCTGTGCATTTGGGAAGAGAAAGATTGTTTCTTGAAATCTCAGGCTGCCGTTGTGAACTACTTTAAAAACAAGGGGGAAAAATACTCTTTTTGTTTTCATTTTGTATGTGTGTGTGTGGTGCGCTAGAGAGTTAGTACTTCAAGGAAAAGTGGATCTAAACTCTCGTGCTGCCCTCGTGAGAAAATTTTTACCTATTTGTCTTTATTTTCCACCATTATTGATTTTTCTATAAACAGTAATTCTATCCTATGTGGAAATTAGTCCTGATGAAGACTTTCATGCAAGTAGTTAGGATACCGCTGACGCTGTTTGTGATGTCATGGAATTTCGGGACACTTCTCTAACTTTAGTAATGAAGGATGTCAACCCTGTAATCCCCAGTTACATTCTCAAATTCTCAACGATGTTTTTCGAAGCACTTTGTAAAAGCACCTCTCTTTTGCTTTTGTAAGTCAGCACTAGCCAAAATAATTTTTTTCTCCATTTTCTTTGAGATTCTGTAGGCCAAGTTTGGGCTTGGAGTGAACATTTCTGCTTGAATTATAAACTGCTGAACAACGGAGTTTGATGGAGGTGCTGACACTGCATCAGCTTTAGTGTTGCAAATATGAAGCTATAATTTTCCTAGCCGAATGGAAAACCTAAAGGCACTATTTTTCCTATGACTTGAAAACCTGAAATAATATTCAGCTTTCTTGATCCTACTCAAACAATATAATTTCAATAAATCTTATGTATTAATACAAAAGTCTGAACTCAAAGGAATTTGAAGTTTTAACTACAAAGAGTAAACTCAATTTTCTTCAGTTTGTTAGAATACATGTTTTCTTCTTGCAGGGAGAAAACAACTACCCTCCACCTCCTCCCATATTTTTTCTCAGTTTGATTTCATGTCTGATCCAGAAGGAAAATTCCCAGATTAACCCAACAGTTCAATGTCCAGAGGCATGCTCTAACCACCAATATAATAGATTCTGAATTTAGGTTACTCTAGATGTGTGAATTCCATATTCATAAATCTTAGCAAAGTGTTTTGCACACACTGTGTGCTCAAAAATATCATTGTTTTAGTTCCCAGTCAGATTCAGTTTCTTTCCATACAGTTGTTACTCATGTGTGGTTGAGTGTGTGTGCTAGCGTGTGTGTTGAGTGTACGTGTGTGTGTTGGGAGTGGAGAGAAGGAAGTCATTCCTTCAGTCTTAACTAAGTGAAGAATCAAAATCAAGTATTTTTGAACTCATGTCATGTCGGGCTGCACTAGACTTTAAAGAGAATAAACAAGTTCACAACTTGGTTTTATTTAATTTGCCTTGTATCACTATCTCAGGCAGTCCTTTGAGGCTGAAATAATTGTTCATTTGTAGTACATTTTAGTTGGTTCTAAGACATAAAGTGATAGCAAATAATACAAAACACTAAGTGATTCGATATAGACCAGAGGTCAGGAAGATGATTTAATATAGGCTGGGAAGGTCAGAAATTGCTTTGAAAGTATTTGTCTTCAACTGGGCCCTCAGCAAAGGGTAGAGTTTGAACCGGTAGAATGAAGGGACATGATTTTTGTAAGTAATGGGACACTCATGTGCCCTAAATAAATCTGAGCCATTTAGGATGGAAGAAAAATATAAGTTAGACCACTTCTGAGTATACATTGCTCAAATTAATTCTGTCAATCAAATGGTCATTTGCTTTCCTTGCTAACCATATGCCAAAATATTTAGCTTATTAATGTATGTGAAGTATCACACCTCAAACTGGATAATAAGAAAATATTTAGGTACACTGGCAATAATATTATAAAAATTCACTTTTGTGTTGGTATGTATTTAACGTAGACTTTATGTTTGTAATCTCTAGCAGCACTGGAAAGTCAAAGATGCTTTGGCATTATGTAAATTAAAATCTTTCCATGTAGTTGTCAAGGCAGTCTCTATTGGCCACAAAGAGCTGTTAGCCTAAGCACTCAGTATTCATTAAACAATATCAGTTCTCCATCCCTCTCCTCATCCTCTGGAAACTGTCATTCTACTTTCTGTCTCTGTTAATTTGACTACTCTAGATGCTTCCTGTATGTGGAATAATACAATATTTGTCTTTTGATGACTGTGCGATTTCATTTAGCATAATGGCCTCAAGATTCATTCATGTTGTAGCATGTGTCAGAATTTCCTTACATTTTAAGGTGGAATACTACTCTGTTACATGTATATACCACATTTTATTTATATATTCATTCACTGAGGAGCATTTGCATGGCTTTCACCTCTTGGCTATTGTGAGTACTGCTACTGTTAGCATGGGTGTAAATCTGTTGGAGTCTACTTTCAAACCTCTTGGGTATGTGCACAAAAGGAGAATTGCTGGATCAAACAGTAATTCTGTGTTTAATTCCTAGAGGAACTACCACTTCATTTTGCACAGCAGCTATACCATTTTGCATTCTCACCAGCAATGTACAAGTGTTTCAATCTCACCACATCTTCACCAACACTTTTTATTTGTTTTCTTTTGGTTTGGTTTGCTTTTTTGATTGACATTTTGTTTATTTTTTTTTATAATAGCTATCCTGACAGGTATGAGTTAATATCTCATTGTAGTTTTGATTTTAATTTTCCTCATGATTAGTGATATTGAGCATCTTTTCAAGTACTTACCCATTTGACCATTTTAAGTTAAATTGTTTGATTTGTTTATTGTTGTGTTGTAGGAATTCCTTATATATTTTCGATATTAACTGCTTACTAGATAAATGATTTGCAATATTTTCTTCCATTCCATGAGTTGTTTTTTCACTCCATTATCAGTGTCCTTTGAGATGCAAAGTTTTTAATTTTGATGAAGCCCAGTGTATCTAAATTTTTTCTTTTGTTGCTTGTACATTTGGTATTATATCCAAATAATCATTGCCAAGTCCAATGCCATGAGGCATTTCCTTTCGTTTTCTTCTAAGAGTTTATAATTAGATTTTATTCTTTTTGAGTTAATTTTTATACATAGTGTAAGGTACAACTTTATTCTTTCTGATATTCAGTTTTTCCAAAACCATTTTTGAAGACTATTCTTTCTCCACTGAGTTGTCTTGACATCCTTATCAAAAGTAATTTGGCCATATATGGAAGGGTTTATTTCTGGGCTTTCCATTCTACTCCAGTTGGTCTATATGTCTGTCTTCATGCCAGTACCTCACTGTTTTGATGACCATAGCTTTGTCTAGCAAATTCTGAAACCAGGAAGTATTGGACTTCCAACTTTGTTCTTATTTTTCAAGATTGTTTTGGTTATTCAGGATCCCTGAAGATACTGTATAAATTTTAGAATGGATTTTTCTCTTTGAGTAAAAACTGTTGTTGGAATTTTTTTAGGGATTGCATTAAATATGTAGATCACTTTGGATATTATTAACATTTTAACAATATTAGGAAATATATATATGTATATATTTACATATATAATTTATTTTTTAGTCAGAGTCTCATTCTTTCACCCAAGCTGGAGTACAGTGGCATGTTCCTGGCTAGCTCAACCTGACCTGCTGTGTTCAGGTGTTCCTTACTCATCAGCCTTCTAATTAGCTGAAACTACAGGCACGTGCCACCATGTCTAGCTGATCTTTTGATTTGTTGTAGAGACAAGGTCTTGACAAGTTGCCCAGGCTGGTCTCAAATCCCTGGGCTCAAGCACCCTCTCACCTCCACCACCCAAAGTGCTGGGATTACAGGTGTGAGCCACTGTGCCCAGCCAATAATAGGTCTTGTAATCCATAATCGTAGGATATATTTTTATTTCTTTGTGTTTTGTTTCATTTATTTCAACAATATGTTGAATTCTTCAGAACATAAATCTTTTCCTCCCTGCTTAAATTTCTTCCTAAGGATTGTATTCTTTGTGATGTTATTGTAAATGAAATTATTATCTTTATTTCTTTTTTTGATTATTTTTATTGTTACTGTATAAAATGCAATGAATTTATATGTGTCTACTTTGTATTCTGCAACTTTGATGAATGCATTTATCAGTTCTAACCTGTGTGTGTGTGTGTGTGTGTGTGTGCGTGTGTGTGTGTGTGTGTGTGTGTGTGTGTGTATTGGAGGTGGTGGTGTTGTTTTAGTGGAATCTTTAGGATTATCTACATATAAGGTCATGTTGTCTACAGAGATAAGTTTACTTTTTTCTTTTTAATTAGAATGTTTTTTAAATTTATTTTTCTTGTATAATTTCTAGACTAGAACTTCCAATACTATGTTGAATAGAAGTGGTGAAAGCAGGCATCCTTGCTTAATCCTGTTTTTAGAGAAAAGCTTTATTTTTCGTCATTGAATATGATGTTAGCTGTGGGTTTTATATATGGCATTTATTATGTTGAAGTAGTTTTCTTCTATTACTAGTTTGTTGGGTGTTTTTACTGTGAAAGTGTATTGAATTTTGTCCAATGCTTTTTCTGATCAATTTCTGGATCGACCCACATGAAATTATCATGTGGGCTTTTCCTTTACTCTGCTAATGTAATGTAATGCATTGATTTTTTTTAAAAAATTGTTAATGTCTTCCTTTTTTTGACCTCTGGTTTTTTTAAATTTATTTTATTTTAAAGATGTGGGGTACAATTCAGGGTTAGGTACACAAATGTTCATTATGCAGGTCCCCTTGCTGATGAGGTGTGCCCTCCCTCCCCTGGCAGTTTCCCTCAACTGCCACTCCCCAACCCCACCTTCCCTAGCAGTTTCCCACTACTGCCAATCCCTTTCTTATAGTATTATGATAAGTTCTGCTTATAAGTGAGAACATATGGCATTCTGTTCTTTGTTTCTGTGATAGATCACTGAGTAAGATAGACTCCAAATCCATCCAAGTTGCTGCAAAGTCCAAATGTTTGTCCTTCTTTATGACTGCATAATAATCCATTGTGTATATGCACCACATTTTTTTATCCAGTCCAGCTTCGATGGGCAGCATGGTTGGTTCCATATTTTTGCTACTGTGAATAGAGCTGCAACAAACATGCATGTGCAGGTGTCTTTTTTTATAGAATGATTTGTGTTCCTCTGGGTGTATTCCCAGTAGGGGGATTGCTGGGTTATATGGAAGTTCAATTTCTAGTTCTTTCAGAAATTGCCACATTGTCTTCCAAAGAGGTTGCACTAGTTTTCATTCCCACCAGCAGTGTAAAAGCATTCCTTTTTCTCCACATCCTTGCCAGCATTTGACCTCTGCTTTATTAAGTTATAATTGAGAAATAAAAATTGTATATACAGTTATGCAGCACTTAACAATGGAGATATATTCTGAGAAATGCATTGTTAGCTGACTTCATCAGTGTGCAAACATTAAAGAATATAGTTACACAAACTTAGATGGTATAGCCTACTACATACCTAGGCTATATGGTAAGGGCTATTTCTCCTAGGCTGCAAACCTGTATAACATGTTACTGAACTGAATACTGTAGGCAATTATAATATAATTATAAGTATTTGTGTATCTAAACATAGAAATGATACAGTAAAAGTACAGTATTATAATCTTATGGGCCACTGTCAACTATGTGGTTCATCATTGACCTAAACATCATTATGTGATGCATATTTCACCAATATGCTGTATAAATCTTTTCCTCTCTGCTTAAGTTTCTTCCTAAATATTGTAGGACTGCATTTACAGTGTATACATTGATTCTCATATGTTGAACTATTCTTGCATTCCAGGAATAAATCCCACTTGGTCATGCTATATAATCCTTCTAATAAACTGTTTAGTTTTTTGGTATTTTGTTGAAGATCTTACACTAATATCCACAAAGGATATTGGTTTGTAGTTTTCTTGTTGTATCTTTGGCTTTGGTATCAGTGTAATACTGACCTCATAGAATGATTTAGTAAGTGATTCCTTTTCTTTTCTTCCAATCTTTTGAAGAACATGAGGAGAATTAGTGTTAATTTTTCTTTTAATGTGTGGTAGAGTTTACCAATGAAAGTATCAGGTCCTGGGCTTTTCTTCGTTGGGAGATTTTTAAACACTGATTTAATCTCCTTAGTATGTTTTAGTTTTCTGTTTCAAGGTGATTCAGTTTTCTGTTTCAAGGTGATTCAGTCTTGGTTGGTTTTGTCCTTTCAGGAATTTGTTGGTTATTAATCCCTTGTCAGATACATAGTTTTCAAACATTGTTTTTCCTACTCCATGGGTTGTCTTCTCACTTTTATTGTTTTATTTGCCGTGCAGAAGCTTTTTGGCTCAATATGATCTCATTTGTTCATTTTTGTTATGGCTGCCTATGCTTTTTAAGTTTTACACACACACACACAAATTTCATCCAGACTAATGTCCTAAAGCATTTCTCTAATATTTTGTGTCATGGTTTCAGAGTTTTAGGTATTAATATTGTATCTATTCTGATTTTATTATTGTATATGGAGAGAAATAATGGTCTAGTTTCATTTACAGCATATTGATATCCAACTTTCCCAGCACCATTTATTAAAAAGACTATCCTTTCTCATTGTATGTTCTTGGCACTATGTCAAAAATGAGTTGTCTATACGTGCATGAATTTTTATTCATAGTCTCTATTTTGTTCTATTAGTTAATGTGTCCATTTTAATGCCAGTGCCATGCTGATCTGTTTGCTGTATTTTGAATTCAGGAAGTTTGATGACAAAAGCTGTATTCTTTTTGCTAAAGATGGCGTTGGCAATTCTGGGTCTTTTGTGGTTCATGTAAATATTAGGACTTTTTTCCTATTTCTTTTTTTTATTAATCAATATTTTTTATTATGGTTTTGTGGGGTACAGTTAAGGGTTAGGTGTACAATTACGTTTCATTCAGGCACCCTGTTGATAAGAGGTATTTCCCCGTCCCCATTTTCCTATTTCTGTAAAGAATGCCGTTAGTATTTTGATTGGGATTGCATTTATTCTGTAAATTGTTTTGGATAGTACATTCTTACAATATCAATTTTTTCAGTTCATGAGCATGATATATATTTTTTATTTTTTGGTGTGTCCTCTTCAATTGCTTACTTCAGTGTTTTCTAGTATTTTACATATAGATCTTTCATTTCTTTGGTAAAATTGCTTCTAAGCATTTTTATTCTTTGTTACTACTGTAAATGAGACTGTCTTCTTTATTTCTTATATATAATGTTTGCTGTTGATGAATATAAATGCTACTGATTTTTGTATGATGCTTTTGTGTCTTGCAACTTTACTGAGTTTATTCGTTCTAATAATTTTGATGGAACTTTTACATTTTTCTAAGTGTATGCTCATGTCTTATGCTAACTAAGCTAATTTGACTTTTTCTATCTGATTTGGATGTCCTTTATTTCTTTCTCTTGCCTAATTGCTCTGGCTAGGACTTCTAGTATTATGTTGAATAAAAGTGATGAAAGTCAGGATCCTTGTCTTGTTCTAGATCTTAGAGGAAAGAAATTTAATTTTTCCTTAGTTGGTATAATTGTAGCTGAAGATTTGATTCTATTATTTGAGGTATGTTCCTTCTATACCAGCTTTTTAGGGTTTTAGGGATGCTGAATTTTATCAAATTGAGCATCTATTGAAATAATCATATGGGCTTTGATCCTGGTTCTGTTAATATGATGCATCATGTTTCTTGACTGATGTATGTTGAATCACCCTTGCATTCCTGGCATGAATTTCATTTGATCATGGTGAATATTTTGTTTAGGATTTTTGCATCTATGTTCATAAGTGACATTGACTTGTAGCCTTCTTTTTTGTTGTTTCTTTGCCTGGTTTTGGTGTCAGGGTAATGCTGGCCTTGTAGAATTAGTTTGAAAATATTTGTTCTTTAACTTTTTTTTGAAGAATTTGAGAGAAATTGATATTAGTTTTCCTTTCCTTTTTTTTTTTTTTTTTTTTGAGTTGGTGTTTCACTTTATTGCTCAGACTGGAGTGCAGTGGCACAATCACATTTCACCATAGCCTTGAACTCCTGGGCTTAAGCAGTACTTTCTGCCTCAGCCTCCCAAGTAGCTGGGACTACAGGTGCACACCACCAGACCTGGCTAATTTTTTATTTATCTGTAGAGACAAGGCCTCACTGTATTGCCCAAGATTGTCTCAAACTCCTGCTCTCAAGCAATCCTCCCACCTCAGCTTCCAAAGTGCTGGGATTACTGGTGTAAATCACCATGCCTGGTTCAGTTTTTCTTTAAACGTTTGGTAAAACCTGGCAAAGTGGGGACCAAAGGGAGGCCCAAACTTTACCTCTATGATGTCCACTTGTACCTAATTCTGAATTGTACCACATCTTTAAAATAAAATATTTTTAAAAGTTTGGTAAAACTCAGTGGTGAAGCCATCAGTTCGTAGGCTTTTACTTTTTATGAAACAGCTTTAATCTCTACTTGTTGGTTTGTTGAGGTTTCAGTTTTTTCAGTGGTAGGTTACATGTGTTAAGAACTTATCCATTCCTTTAACATTTTCCAATTTGTTGAAATGTAACTGTGCATAAGTCTCTAATGGTTCCTTGTATTTCTGTAGTCTCCATTTTTATATCACCTTTTTTGTTTCTGATTTATTTGGGTTGTCTCTTTTTCCGAGTTGCTCTAATTAAAAGTTTTCATATTTGTTTGTCTTTTCATGAAAC
The DNA here is from genome assembly GCF_000164805.1 of Carlito syrichta. Taxonomy (NCBI): domain Eukaryota; kingdom Metazoa; phylum Chordata; class Mammalia; order Primates; family Tarsiidae; genus Carlito; species Carlito syrichta. The sequence continues at coordinate 286,495 of NW_007252915.1, read as the reverse complement.
CAATGCTTTGTTCCATTGATCTATTTTTTGTTTCAATTTTATTTATTTGTGGGGACTCAAAAAACCAGGAATTTATTTTTTTAAAACTGTGTATTTATTCTTACATAGGAAAACTTCAGTCACCTTCAAAGTACTTTCCGTTTTTATGTGACACACCTATTGAGATGCTTTTTCACTGCTCAAAACAGTTTTATAACTCAATTTTGATGCCATTTAGGGCTTCTGCCATTTTTTGTTTCACTTCTACCACATTGGCAAAATTTTTCCTTTGAGGATTGTTTTCCATTCTGGGAAACAACAACCAAAAAATGTTGTTGAGGGGAAATCAGGTAAATAGGGAGGGTGGGGCACAGATTTTATGCCATCTTTGGTCAAAAACTGCTGAACACTCAGTGCAGTGTGGACAGGTGCATTATCATGGTGAAAGAACCAGTCACTTGTTTGCCACAATGCAGGATGTTTCCTGCACAAATCGTGACACAACCTACTCAAAACTTCCAGGTAAAAACTTTAGTTGACTGCTTGATTCGAAGGACAAATTTTGAGTGTAAAAGATAATTCCAGGTTTTTGGGGGGAAGTTCCCCCTTCGTATTTCTGGTTTAATCTTTATTACGTGTTTCCTTCTACTAATTTTGGCTTTTCTAGTTCCTTGAGCAGCATTATTTGGTTGTTTATTTGAAGTGTTTCTACTTTTTGATATAAGTATTTATTGATATAAACCATCCTCTTAATACTGCTTTTTCTGTATCCTATAAATTTTTGGCATGCTGAATTTTCAATTTCATTTGTTTTAAGAGCTTTAAATTTACTTCTTAATTTCTTCATTGACCTATTAATAATTCAAGAGCAAGTTGTTTAAATTGCAGTTTCCAAGGTTTATCTTGTTATTGATATCTAATTTTATTCCATTTGGGTCAGAAAAGATACTTAATATGATTTATAGTTTTTTTTTTTAATATGCTGAAACTTGTTTTGTGGCCTAGGATATGGTCTATTCTGGAGAGTGTTCTATATGCTGCTGGAAAAAATGTGTATTCTGCAGCAGTTGGTGAAATGCTCTGTTAATGTCAGATTTTTTCTATCTTTTTGCAGTCTTCTATTTGTAGTCTATTTTATCTGATATAAATATAGCTACCACTGCTCTTTTTTGGTTTTAGGTTGCATGAAATATCTTTTTCCATCTTTACGTGGGTCTTTATAGGTAAAGTGAGTTTCTTATAGTTGGGTCTCTTTTCTTTATCCATTCACTAGTCTTGGCCTTTTAATTGGATAATTGAGTCCATTATTTCTGGAGTTATTATTGATAAGTAAGGGATTATTATTGCCATTTGTTTCTTGTTTTCTGGTTCTTTTGCAACTCCTGTCTCTTTTTCAGTCCTGTCTTACTCTCTTCCTTTGTGGTTAAGTGACTGCCTCTGGTAGTATATTTCAATTAGTTATTTTTTATCTTTAGTGAATTTATTATAGGTTTTTGCATTGTGGTTACCATGAGGCTTACAAACACCTTATATGTGTCACAAATTATTTAAAGAGATGACAACTTATCTTAGATCACAAAGAAAATAATAGAAACAAAGAAACAATGAAAACTTCATACTTTCCTCCCATTTTGGCCTTATTTTATCTCAATTTGCATATTTGTATATAGCCCATCTCAATAGCTTATTTGTCTTTTGGGCTTTTTACTAGAGTTACGAGAGGATTGCACATCGTAATTTCAGCATTAGAGTATTTAGTTTTACCAGCAAAAGGTAAAATTATCCCTTCAATGTTTTCTTTTTGCACATTTGTTTTCTTGTTTGCTTGTTTTTTTGTTTATTTGTGGGTTTTTTTTTCACATTGAAGAAATCCCTTTAGCATTTCTTGGAAGATAGGTCTGGTAGTGGTGAATTCTCTTAGCTTTCGTTTATCTGAAAAGACTGTATCTCTCCTTCATATTTGGTTTTTATTCTTATTTTCTTTTCAAAATGTGGGGTACAATCTCCTTCATATTTGGAGGATACCTTTGCTGGATAAAATATTCTTTGGTGATCATTTTTTGTTCCTTTCCACACTTTGAATGTGTCATCTCACTCCCTCCTGGCCTGTGTTGTTTCTGTTGAGAAGTGTGTTACCACTCAAATTGGAGCAATATTATTTGCTTTTTTATTAGCTGCTTTTAGGATCCTTTTTTTTTGCCTTGACCTTTTTAAATTATATGCCTTGGGGTAGTCTTAATTGAGTCAAATTTGTTTGGTGTTCTCTGACCTCTCTGTATTTGAATATTTATTTCTTCTTCCAGTTTTGGAAAATGTTCTGTTACTATTTCTTTGAGGAAGCGTCCTACCCTTTGCTCATGCTCACCCTTCTGAACACCAATAATTCATAGGTTTTGTCTTGGAGATAAGTTTCTCTGCCTGGCTGAGTTACAGAGCAGAGTTTTCTGGTCTGGAGGAAATAGTCTTGCCACCACCATCCCCACCTGTGTCTCTGACTTTCCTCAGCAATATTCTTCCCTTCAGGTACTCCTGATGCTTCCTGTGGTTGAAGCTAGAATAGGTCTTCTGCTAGAGTGCCCAAGATGGTGGAAAGGCTGATTGGGCATCTCAGTCTCCGTTTTCCTGGTGTAGAAATGAGTCAGTGGGAAATTTTATGCATGCTTGATGCCAGGCAAATTGTGGGGAGTGATGTCATGAATATGAAAATCTGATTCTCTTACCATCTGCTCAGAGTTTTTTCACTTATCTGTAACCCCAGAGATTACCTCCTTCTCACACTTGAATTCTGGGATATTTCTGGTGATAATTTCAGCACTGTATATTTGGTTTTGTTTTCTGTAGGGGGAGGGAGTGACACCAACATGCTTCTATGCCGCCACTTTGGAAACAGAATCCTCCCTTTAGCATTCTTGCAAGGCATGTCTAGTTCCAATGAGCTAGACTTCAGCTTCTGTCTTTCTGATAATTTCTTCATTTCTCCTTCATTTTTGAAGTACAGTTTTGCTAATATAAAATTCTTAGTTAACCATCTTTTCTATCAGCTCTTTAAAAATATCATCCCAATGCCTTCTGGCCTGCAAGGTTTCTGTTGAAAATTTTTTGATAATCTTACTGAGTATCCCTTATACACAATGAATCACTTTTATCTTGTTGCTTTCAAGATTTTCTCTGTCTGGTTTGGACAGTTTGATTATGTGTCTCAGTATGAGTCTCTTTGGGTTTGTCATACTTGGAGTTCATTGAGTTTCTTGAATTTGTATAACCATGTCTTTCCTCAAATTTGGGATATTTTAAGCCTTTATTAATTCAGATAATCTTTCTACTTATTTCACTGTCTCTTGGTCTTCTGGTATTACCATATGCATCTACTGGTCTGCTTGACTCTATCTTTTTAATCTTTCTACTTATTTCATTGTCTCTTGGTCTTCTGGTATTACCATATGCATCTACTGGTCTGCTTGACTATCTTTTAAATCCCTTAGGCTCTGTATACTTTTTTTTAAACTTTTTTTTCTTTTTGTTTCGTAACTCTAATCTCAAGTGATCTTTCTTCAGGTTCACTGATACTTTCTTCTGTCTGTTTGAGTCTATTAAATTGCTCCAATAAAATTTTCAATTTAGTTATTGTATTTTTTTAGCTCTAAAATTTCTGTTTGGTTCTTTTTTCATGATTTCTATTTTTTGTTGATATTGTCATTTTGTTCATAATCAGTTTCTGATTTTCTTTAGTTATTTGGGTTATCCTTTAGTTCTTTGAACATATTCAAAATGGTTTTCAAAAAAGTTTGTCTTGTAAATCCAATGCATGTATTTCTTCAAGGATAGTTGCTGGAGATTCATTGTGCTGTTTTCAGTGGACCATGTTCTCTAATTTCTCTGTATTCCTTGTAAACTTTTGTTGAAAATTAGTCATCTGGAAAAATAGCCATATCTCCCAGTTTTTTCAGATTGACTTTAATTTTTTGCTAGTTAGTGGTATGTGCCCTGATGGAGGCTTAAGATTTTCTCTGGTCTCTTTTAGGGCATGCATTCTGCCTGGTTCTTTGCATGTGTTCTTTTTTTTTTTTTTAATTTCTCCCATATATAACTTCTTTTGGAGGTCTTAATTTCCCAGATTCTTACTAAAGCTTCCTCTCAGGGTCTTAGGTGTTCTATTGTATTTCTCTGCCCATAACCTTTCCCCAGGCACCCATGAGCCTGCAATCCTGCTGAAGCTTTCATGTGCCCAGAAGCCTGCCACTGACCTCCACAGCTTCTGCCAGCCTGAGACCTAATCTGTGCTGTTGACATAAATCAGACCCTCAGGCAGCCCACAGAAAGGTTAGAACATTGCAAATTACTTCTACTCTGCTCCTCCAGCTCACAGAAGAGACTCAGGAATTGGGCTGCTTCCTCCAAAATCATGACACCACTATGCTACTTCAGGGAGGGGTTAAAAGCAAGGGAGAGTAAAAGTGCCACAAAACTTTGTACTGTTTTAAATGTGATTTTTCTTGATTAATTATTCACTTGGTACATCTTTGACTGGTTTCATAGCTCCTATGGTGTTATTTTAGTCTCTATTTTTTTAATGGTGTAAAAAGAGTGACTGGAGCTTCCTAACTTGCTGTCTTGCTGATGTCACTGATCTAAGGTTTTTTTTTTGGTTTTTTTTTAATTCTGATCTTTAAAATTTCTTCTAAGACTATCAAATGGATGGTGATGTTGGGAAGAGAGAGAGATGAATAGAAGCTTTGTCCATGACAATTTATTTAAAATTTCCAGAATTGTTTGAACAGTATAGCCATTTCCTCTAGGAGTTTATAGATTGCACAAGGCCTATCTCTGAATAATGTCACATGGCTTCAAAATGGCAGAGTTGTACATAGCTGTATATTTCAATTGGAATTTTGTGTTATGGTCAGAATTTCGGTGCCAACACAAGAAATAATTTTTTTGCAATGTTATTAATGTTAAGTGAAGCATAGTAACTGTATAGAGAATATTTATAGACAAAATATAATTTTTTAATTAAAATGTTGTGGACATTTTGTCTCCAGATGTGTTCTTCGGATACCAGAGTGGTCTGGAAGATTCTTTGGGTTCTTCAGTTATCTCATAGAATTTAGTTTGGGATTTTGTTAATTTTAACTATTAAATGCTTTTATATTTTCACATTATCTGAGAATGGCATTTATTTTCGTTTGTTTCCAATATTTGAAGTCTCATTTTTATGTGTAGCTAGAAGGTGTCCATATTTGTGAGACCAATATTGGCGTGACAGGTGTTTCATTCCCTTACTGTGACTTGCCACAGGAAACAGCAAAAACACACAAAGAAATTTCATGGCACCCCAAGCACCTCTTAACCCAGTCAGACCCGCTACTCCGATTCTCACTGATTCCATTTTGTCGTGACAATTGCGGGTCCCTGACACCCACCTTAAGGGCCCCAACATTTTTATTGTCATTTACCTAATGCTTATCAAGAGTTATTTCTTTCTTTCTTTTTTTTTTTTGAGTCGGAGTCTCACTCTGTCGCCTAGACTGGAGCGCAGTGGCCGCTCCCGGCCACCACAGCCTCCACCCGCTGGGCTCCAGCGGTCCTTCCGCCTCAGCCTCCCAAGTAGCCAGAACTACAGGCACGCGCTACCACGCCCGGCTGATTTTCTTTTTTTTTTATTTTGGAGAAGAGGTCTTGCCAAGTTGCCCAGGCGGGTCTCGAACCCGCAGGCTCAGGCAATCTACTCACCTCAGCCTCCCAAGGCACAGGATTACAGACTGAGCCACCGAGCCCGGCTAAGAGTTATTTCTTAATTAAGCCTTTCATTAGTCTTTAGTGTAAATATCTACATATTTTAACATATTTAGAAACATCTACTGTAATATATTGAGTTCCTTACTGAAACTCCTAAGTCTTCCTTCCAATTTCTACATTTTCATTCTCAATGCATCTGTTTCCTCCTTTTTAAGTAATATTTGCTTAACTTCCAGAGGCTGAAAAACCCAAAGTGATGCTACACATTATTGTGCTGTCCTTTACAGTACTGATTCAGAGATGACGACTCCCAGGTATCTAGGCTACCCTTCTCCATGTATAAAACTGATGATCTAAAAGTTTTAAGATCTGGTCCAAAGAGATGTGGTGATTTGGCCCATCAGGGAGATCACATCTTAGTTTCTTTACTAGTCCACCCTTGCTCCCTAACAGAACTCTAAGTTATTGTAATCACAGAATTTTATGTAGACCTTGCAACTTAAAACAAAATTTTACATATTTGATCTCTTGTGTCAATCTCTACAACAGTGCCATGAGAGAGGTATTATTAGAGTAGAACAATCTGCTTAAGGAATGCCTAATGAAAGTTATTTAATTAGTACTTAAACTTGAGGTCAAAGTGTTGCTGAAAACCAACAAATACGGATGAGAAGAGTATTTATTTTACTTGAAACATCAGAATTCATCTTTAATAAATATATTATCCTTTGACTTTCACATATAAAAGACTGGGAGGTCATAGGATGTTCTTTTTCATATTTGGCTCATGGGCTTCTTGCTGAGATCATCTAAGTAGGTCAGATAAAAATATTTCTCTAATATTCCCTGTGAGATATATACATTCTTGATTAGAGAAAAAGTCATTTTTCTAGCTTTAAAAAAAGTATAGAAAAATGGCTTATTCTGCTCCTGGGAATTTGCCACATGTCCGGGTTGTGCAAGCCAAACCATGGCTCCTCAACGTCTCAGGACACCTCTGTATTTCAACCTTCCCATTTCCATCCATGGCACTATAGTTCTTACAGTCACTAAAGCTCCTCTACAAATCCTGTCTTATTCTTTCCCCATACTATCTACCTCTAAGTCCTCTTGATTTTTCCGGTAACATTTTACCACTTCCATTTCTTCCTTTCCATTCTCACACTTTCACTGGAGCCCAGGACTGTGTCTTTTGATCACTGAACTCCTAAAAGAGCTTCTTACCTATATTCACCATAAATTATCTATTTTTGTTTTCAAACCACTTGTCTTTTCTAAACGTATCTTTCCTAAACACTGCACACACCATGTTAATTTCCAGCTCAAAAATTGCCAGGGACAATTTTCTATAATCACTTTCTACGAAGTCTAATTAGCCTGCCCTCCCTAAACTGGCTCTGCTTAACCACCAAACTGAGTTGCTACAGGAAAGACAGTTCCCTCACTGCAGTAGAAACACATAAAGGAGGCAGCGAGCTGCTGGAGAAAGCTCAGCTCTAGATAAGACAGACATAGATATTGAATCCTGAATCTCAGCTGTTAGCAGGTGACCTCAAGCAACTTTCTTACCCTGTCTGATCTTTGTTCTCCTTTTTTTTTTTTTTTTTGGAGTTGGAGTC
>NW_007252915.1:236604-278891 GCF_000164805.1 Carlito syrichta | reverse complement strand
GTCTCGAACCCGCAGGCTCAGGCAATCCACTCACCTCAGCCTCCCAAATGCGCGGGATGACAGGCTGAGCCACCGAGCCTGGCTTGTTCTCCTTTTGTCAGATGGAGAGAGTAATATCTGCCTGAAAGGCTTGCTGTGAATAGTAAATGATATTTATTTCGTTTCACAAATATTTTCATAGCACATGGCACCTAATATGCTTTCAATAAATGAGTAGTTCTCTCCTGTTCTCTCACCCATATCAGTCTCCTAGCTTGACATGGATGGACTTCCACCTTTCTACTCCAGTCCTGTCTATTCTTTGTGGCCCTCATAAGGCATGTCTTGCAGAAACTGGATCAAACCTAACCTACATTTATCTTCCTTCACCTTGACTCTAAAGATCTCTCTTATAAACTTATGCTTAGTTAAAGAATGCGTTGAAGTGTTTGTTATTATTCTATGTTTTATAGAACACAAGTAGGATATGAGCTGCTGAAACTCCCATCTTGCCTTCGTATGTACTCCACAATATCTCGCATGGTACTAGGCATATGGTATACACTCAAACTCTACACTAAAGTAATTCACTTATTTACTTAGAAAAATAAAGAAACCTATATTCTGGAAACCAGGACAGTAGTAGAATGAGATGTTTTATAAGAGAAGAGGAGGCAGAAAACATTTATATTAAAAAGGTATCACAGCAAACATATAGGATGATTGTGATAATGTCCTGAAAAGAACTATTCAATGATTCCACTTTTCAGAGCTATCTCACCTGTCAACCAGGAGGCATTTAATTTAAAGTTATTTTACTTATTTTTTAGACACTCTGTCGCCTAAGCTGGAATGTGTGGCATGATCATAGCTCACTGCTGCCAGAATCAACTGGGCTCAAAGTGATTCTCCCGCCTCAGCCTGTGTAGCTGGGACCACATGTGTGTGCCACCATGCTTGGCTAATATTTTTATTTTTCTTTGTAGAGATGGAATCATGCTACATTGCCAAAATTGGTCTCAAATTCTTGGCCTCAAGTGATCCTTCTGCCTCAGCCTCCCAAAGCACTGATATTATAAATGTGAGCCACAGTGCCCAGTTGAAGTTAACATTTTTTAGAACATTTAGTTTGCAGTCACTCCTTATTACACTTTTAGTTGAAGAATAATATTATTTCTCCTATTAAACGTAGCTTAGTGACATAGCTGAGTTGTGCATATTTGGAAAATAGTAATAGAGGTTCCTAGAGTCTTAAACAAAGCTTATAGTTCTTATAAAGGCTTGGAAGGTGGATAAGAATTCAAGGGAGATATTGCTGAAATGTTAATTTTCCAGACCTATTATATAGACAACATTATACAAATACTAGTATGATAATAAACTGAGTCTAAGTAGGTTTTAGGTGGGAAATGATCAGTCGAATTGCAGTGCATAAAACCATTTTAAATGTAGTTTATCAAAAAAGGAAATACATTTTATTGGGCAGAACCCTTGAGCAATTTTTGAGAGGCAGTGAAGGGTTTTTTGACTTTTTGATCTTAAACAGCAAGCTATTTCTCATGTTAAATGTGTATTTAAGACTTACTGGAAATACTCATAATATGAGCTGAAGACTGATGTCTGGCAGCAAGCAGATTTCTGAAATTGGGTTGGTTTTTATTACTATATTTTCTGAAATATGCTTTCATTGATATTTACAAAACAAATTGCCAGTTCACACAAAGGTTGTTTTAATAAAAGCCAATGAAAACAACTGAGTTGCTAGGAAGAATGTTAAGAGGGAAATGGACTTTTCATAACCTCACGTTATAATTTCTCTTTTTGGACAAAAATGTATTATTTGAATGAGTTTGGAACTGAAGGGAATTAATATGTCAAAATATCCACCTAGATGTTATATGTGATCATTTTTATTGCAAGTGAAAAATATTAAATATAAGTAAAATGTAAGTATTGCCAATATGAGTTTGGCAACATTGTAGGAAAATGTTAGTTAAAAAATGGTGAATGTCAACCATGTTTCAGCTCTAGCCACAGACACCATCACTGGCTCCCAGTTCCCACAGGATAAAATCCAAAGTGCTCCCTCCAGCATTCACAGCCCTGTCTGGTGTGGCTTTTCTTTGCCCAGCCATCTTTGTCTTCCTCCACCCCAGGCAGCGATCTTTGTAGTGTCCCCAGGTATGTGCTGACTGTGCCTATGCAGTTCCCAGCCTCCATTCGCCTCTTCCCACTAAAATCCTCTTCTATAGCTCGCAGAAAGCCGTTCACGTCATGCCATCCGTGCCTTCACCAACTCTCCTCCTTCCACTAAACTACTTTAGTGATTGTTACCTTTAATTGTCACCTACTCCGAGTTGTTGGCCAGCAATGTCTGTGTCATCTACTGTGTCTTCATTTCCTTACAGCACTGCAAATGCCTGGAGGGTAGCAAAGGTTTAGTATTTCAAAGTCCCTCCTTCATGGCTACAGCACCTGATAGTGACAAGCCTAGTGGTTTTCCAAAAATACATACTGGATTACAATCACTAAGTACATGTTACTACTACCGTAGCCTCCTCTCCCTGCTTTCTCTGTTGAGCTCCAGAATCAGTCCCAACTCATTGGGTATGGTAACGTCAATCGAAGATCTCCAAGACTAAAACAGGGATGGTGGTCATACCTCTTCTGCAGACATTGAAAACATTGCTGAGAGGAATTAAAGGCATCTAGCACATAGTACCTCAGACATCACGTCCAAATCCAAATTCTGATTTTCCTCTTCAATTCTAGTCTTCGCAGTTTTCGCCTTCTTATTGAGTGGTGTTACCATCTACCCAGACAGCCAATAGGACCCCAACCTTGCATTCATTGGTTTTTTTTTCATCCTTTTCTGTACCCACAATCCATTTGTCAGTAAATTCTGTTGGCTTTACCTTTTAAGTGTGTTGAAAACCCATTATCTTGTCACCTGCTGCATCCTAATCCAGGTCACAATCATTTCTTACCTAAGCTACAAACAACTTAAGAACTTCAGAACTGAGTCTTTTACTCCTGTTCTTGTTGCCTTGGAGTCTAGTTCCTGTACATCAGCCATAGTGGCTTTTTTAGCACATAAGACTTAAACTCCAAATGGTCTACCATGGCATTTGAAAGATGCTGTGTGTCTAGCCTTGGCCAACCACTCTAACCTCCTCTTATGTCTCCTATGACTCACCTTTTCACTCAGTCTACTGTAAACACCTTGACTTTTTGCTGATCCTAAAATCCGTCGGGAAGCATATTGTCATCTTAGAGCCTTAGCTCTTGCTGGGCCTCATGCCTGGAATGTTCCTTCCCCAGATATTCATGTGTGTCACTTCGACCTTTCCTTTAGGATTCTATCCAAATGCCACTTTCCCTGACCACCCTCTTTAGACCACAGTATCACACTCTGTCCACACACCCTTGTTTGGTTCCTGACCTACTACTTTACATTTGCCTCCTTACCGTCCATCTTTTTTCATGTGAATGTAAGCTACGTGAAGGCAAGGATGTGTTTCGTTCACTGATATATCACCAGCACCTAAAAGTATATGGCATATAGAGGGACTCAGATAACACTTGCTAAATGAAGGACTAATAGGTGCTCAATATGGAAGAGCTCTCAGTCGTAGTAGTACTGTGATTATAAGAATAGTATCAAAACCAAATACAGTATATGAAAATGCATGGAATATCATTTAGCCTGATATAAATATTTGCAATTATCATTATTACTCGTAAGGTCATTACACTTGTACTTCAAACTTCACACATTCAGAACTGGACCCATTAGCCTCCTCCACAAGCCTCCACTCCCTCCTTTGTGTTCTGCCTGGTGTACAGCCACTGCCTTGTTCAACGAGGTTAGAAATAATTCTTGAACCTTTCCTTCGAATCTCAAATTGTTCAGCAATTCCTGTTGCTCCCACTTGTCTATTTCTGTTTCTTCCCTTCCACCTCTCATATCTTCTAACTAGCACTCTTGCATTGGCTTCCTAACCCCTCTCTTTGCCTATCTTCATCCATGGGTGAAAATTTAAAATATTTTAATAGCTATCATAGTTATATGTACAACAATATATACATCAAAAAAAGTTTCAATCTCCTTTTTTCTCTATGTAAACGAAACTATGTGTATCTTATATAATTTCTTGGCAGGTAATACAATCTTTTGTATTGTAGATACAAAAAAAATTGTTGAATCATAATTCAACAAATTTTCCTAATGATTTCAAAATCATTTGTTGGTTTCAAACATGTCGTTGCAGTTTCTTGGTTGATGTGGTTTTCGCTCCCTAAACAACACCCTTGTCTGCACCATGACAGGACATGAGAACATCTCTAGGCTCCTCCCATAACTTTCCTTTTAAATAGTCATTAAATAGTCATTATATAATGGGTAGCTTTCTGTACTTAGGGATTTGTCCTGATAACAACAATACTGTTCATCATGCTGGCAGTTCTTTCAGTTGTTGCTGGACCTTTTTAGTAATTATGTTGAAAAATTATCTAGCTCTCATAATACTTGTGAAATTTTTGTATTTTTAATTTCTTTCTATCCTTCTTTATTTTCTTTCTTTCTTTCTTTCTTTCTTATTTTAAGTTGGGATCTCACTCTGTCACGCAGGCTGGAGTGCAGTAGCACAATCACAGCTCACCAAAACCTTGACCTCCTGGGCTCAGGTGATCCTTCCACCTCAGCCTCCTGAGCAGCTGGGACTACAGGGGTACACCATCATGCCTTTTTTTGACTTTTCATGTAGACGAGGTCTTGCGTGTGGCCTAGCCTGGCCTCGAACCCCTGGCCTCAAGCAGTCCTTCTGCCTTGCCCTTTCAACGTGCGGAAATTACAGGCATGAGTCGCCGTGCCTAGCTGGTGTTTGCTAATAGGGCTGCCTTTCACTTGACTGTGAAGTTCCCAAGAACAAGAAAGGGTCACGTGACCTTTGAGGCCCCTCTCGGAAACACCGTGCCTGTGTTATATTGGTCACCTTTAGTCGGATGAATGGCAGAGCAAACGTGGCAGTCCATTCGGCTGTTTGTCCCCAGGTCACCCCCCTTTAAATGATGTTCTTCCTGCCTGCCACCTTTTTTTCTTTCCACTTTACGACTGAGGTTAGGGAAAGGGTGCTGGATTTTATCAGAAGCTTTTTCTGCATCTGATGCGATGACCATGTGATTCTTGTCTTTACATCTGTTGATATATTTTATCACATTTATGGTCTTGCGAATGTTGAGCCAAGCCGGCATCCTGGGGATGAACCCTACTTGGTCATGGTGGATGAATTTTGGGACGTGCTTTCGAATCCGATTTGCTGGGATCTTGTCGAGGACTTTTGAGTCTGTGTTCATAAGGGATATTGACCTGTAGTTCTCTGTTTGGTTGGATCTTTACCTGTTTGGGGTATCAGTGTGATGTTGGCTTAGTAAAATGACTTGGGGAGAATTCCATCTTTCTCAATTGTCTAGAATACTTTCAATAAGATTAGTATCATCCACTGCTTGTATATTTTATAGAATTCTGCTTAAAAACCATCAGTCCGGGGCTTTGTTTTGTGGGTGGTTTTCATATGATAGAGTCAATTTCCTGGGTTGTTATTGGTCTATTTACTGTCTCGATGTCTTCTTGTTTCAACCTGGAGAGGTTGTGTGATGTCAAAAAGTCCTCCATTTTATTTAGGTTTTCAAGTTTTTTTCCATAGACGTGTGCATAGCAATCTTTGATAATCTTTTGTATTTCTTTGGGGTCAGTTGTGATTTCATCTTTTGTATTTCTGATTGTGTTTTTGGGGGCTTTTTTCTCTCCTTTTCTTGGTCATTCTGGCTAGGGGTTCATCAATCTTGTTGCTTCTTTCAAAGAACCAGGTTTTTGTTTTGTTGATGTTTTCTATGATATTTTTGTCTTCTATGTCCCGTATTTGAGCTCTTATTTTGGTGATTTGGATTCTTCCGCAAAATTTGGGGTTTTGGTGGTCTTCTCTTTCCAGCTCCCTTAGGAGCTTTGTTAGGCTTTCCACTTATGATCTTTCCATTTTCTTGATGTGTGCTCATAGAGATAAATTTCCCTCTGAGAACTGTTTTCATGGCATCCTAGAGGTTTTGGTAAGATGTTTCTACATTCATTTGTTTCCAGGAATCTTTTAAATTCTGCTTTAATTTCAGTGTTGACCCAGTAGTTGTTCAGCATCATGCTGTGTAGTGTCCGTGTCTTGTGGGTTTTGGGGAAATTCTGTTAGTGTTGATATTTATTTTTATTCTACTGTGATCTGAGAAGATGTATGGCAATATTTCAACCTTATGAAATTTGGTTATGCTTGATTTATGGCCAAGGATGTGATCCATCTTGAAGTACGTTCCATGTGGTGATGAGTAGAATGTATATTCTGTGGCTGTTGGGTGGAATAATATGTAGGTATCTATTAAGTCCATTTGGTCAAGTGTCAAATTTAGGTTCTGGATCTCCCTGTTGATTGTTTGCCTCGATGATTATCTAGGGCTATTAGTGGAGTATTCAAGTCCCCTGTTATAATAGTGTGAGTGTCAATATCTTTTTTTTAGTTTACTTAGTAGTTGCTTTATAAGTGCTGGTGCTCCTGTGTTGGGTGTATATTGGATGGATATTTCTTGTTGATGGGTTCAGACTTTTGTCATTATGTAGTGTCCTTTTGCATCTTTTAAAATTTTTGATAGCTTAATTTTTTATCCAATATTATAATCGTGACTCCTGCCTTCTTTTGTGATCCATTTCCCTATAAATTCATTTTTCATCCTTTAATTTTGAGTCTATTTGCATCCCTAGTGGTGAGATGAGTTTCCTGTATGCAGCAAATAATTGGGTCATGGTTTCTTATCCAGTTTGCCATTAGTGTCTATTCAGTGGAACATTTAATCCATTCACATTCAGACTGATTATTGAAATGTGATTGTTTATCCCTGTCATGAAATTCTTACAAAGTTTTTCCTTTGCTCGTTTTCTTTTGGCTTTGGGGTTGATGTATGTGAATGTATTCAAGTTTCTTGTTGCCCTGTATTCTCTGTTGATTCTGTGCTCTGCTGTTATCCTGGGATTTGTGTGGTCATTCTTTTTTTCTTCTTCTTCTGTGCATAATACCTTTTTAAGTGTCTCCTGTAGAGCTGGTCTGGAAGCTGTATAATCTCTTAGGAATTGGATGTCTGGAAAGGATTTTAATTCTCCATCACTGATGAAGCAGAGCTTGGCTGGATAGGGAATTCTTCTTTGAAATTGTTTATCTTTGAGGACTTTGATTATTGAACTCCAGTCCCTTCTTGCTTGTAGTGTTTCTGCCAATAGGTCTCCTGCTATTCTGATTGGTTTCCCCTGGAAGGTAGTCTGACCTTTCTCTCTTGCTGTGTTTAGGATTTTTTCATTTGTGCCTACTTCGTGTAGGTGAATTACTATGTGTCTAGAAGTTGGTCTTCTTATTTGATGTCTTGTGAGAGTTCTGTGTATCTCTTGTGTTTGGCTGGTCACATCTCTAGTGAGATGGGGAAAGTTTTCTTGAATAACCCCTGGAATACTTGCTCCAAGTTTTTCTACATTTCCCTTTCTTCTTCTGGAATACCAATCAAGTATAGGTTCAACCTCTTGATATAATTGCACATCTCTTGTAGGCTTTGTTCTTTCTTTCTGAGTCTTCTTTCTATATTTTTTACAGATTGGGTTAATTCCATGTTCTGGTCTTCAAGTTCTGAGATTCTTTCTTCAGCTAGATCAATTCTGCTTTCCATGCTTGTCATCTTGCTATTTATATCCTGGATGAAATTTTTTTTATGGCCAAAAGCTCAGTTACAGTTCTTTCACTGTTGCATCTTGTCTTTCTTGAGTTTTATTCACTCTTTTCATCCATTCCCTAATCCTTATCATATTCTGGAGCCAGTCATTGGTGACTGCCATTGTTTGGGCTCCAAGGTCTGATTTTTCAGGAGTTTTCTCTTTGTTACACTTGAAATTACCTGTTGTCTTCTTTTGTTTTTTCCTCTTTTGTGACAGATTTCTTTTTTTCTCTTTAGTTTGTTATTCAGTGTCAGTGAGAGAGGCTTTCCCTTCTGATGTTTGCTCAGCCCTCTATTCATCCCTGATCTGGGCTCTGGATTTATTCTGTTTTGAAATAGGATTGTGGGTGGGAAACTTTGCTGTCTCTTGTAGTTTTGAAAGTCAAATAAGGTAGGGGATGGTGAGCTAGGATTCAGAAACTACTTGCAAATTACAGTGTTCACTTATTGTGGTATGTGTTCCCTGAGACCCACTCCTCACCACCACTCTATATGATGATGCTATGGGAATGTGTGTGTACCCCCTGAGTCCAGGATATAAGGAACACAGAGAAAACTAGAATTAAATAAGAGGGACAATAATTTTTTAGAATAAAAAAGAAAGAAAAAGAAGAAAAAACACAGAACAATGAAAGCAGAAACCAAAGCAAAAATAAATTGAACATACACACACACACACAGACACACACACAGACATACACACACACTCCAAGACAAACCAGAATAATGGCAAAGTGAAACAAAACAAAAAACAACAACAAAGTAACAACTAAATGCACACACACATGCTTAGCGCAAAATGAAATGGAGAAGAAAAACAGAAAGTCTGAGGGGAAAAAAAGGGAATTCAGGTTGAATCCTCACACATATATTGACACACACCTTAAACTAAAAAAATAAAAAATAAAAAGCCCAGAAGAACAAAAGTGCAAAAATAAACCAACAACCACAAAAATATTGAAAGATGAACACTCAATCATTCACTACACACATAAAGGAAAACCAACAAACAAAAGAAGAAAGAAACAGAAAAAAAAGGGGGGGGGATGCAGATCAAACCTTCACATAAACACTGATGCACAAAGGAAAAATATTTTTTAACTGAACTAACAAACAGGCAAAAAATTGTTTTTTAATTTTTTTAAAATTAACAATTGAAAAAAAAACCCTGCCATCTCATGGCAGGCTCTGTAATTGTTCCTCTAGTCTGCTCTCTCCTGCAAAGCTTCCACCTCTTTCACTCTCCCCAGTGTCCAGAGCAGGGAAGAAGGAGGGCAGGCAGGCTGGCCGGGCTGCAGTCCTGCCCTCCCACTCTCCTATGGTCAGGGAGCTCTCCTCTGATGGCGAGGTGTGCGACTGTCTCTTCCCCAGATATGTACTCACGGGGAGTGCCCCAGCCAGGCCTGGCCTGGAATGGAGTTCTGTTGCGACCGATGTCAAGGCTCCACCTGGATTTGTCCCTCTCGGTTGTGGCCCAGCTGTGTGGGTCTGACATTCAGAGGATTGCTGGGGAGGAGGGGCTTGGGGTCAGACCCGGACTCACCACTGACCTCTTTGGAGTTCGTCCTTGTCCTTTTTTGGCCACACCCCTTGTCCCATGGCTGGATCAGGATAAGAGGTGCCTGGGACTCAGCACTCGCCAGGTGCCTCCGAAGTTTGTGCTTTCGGGATGTTCCCTCTGGGTCTCGATCAACTCCTGAGTAGCTGATCCCCGCGTCACAGAGATCGGATCTGTTGCTCCGTGGTGAGCACGTTGAGTGCTTTCCTGCCCCGCCTTCAAGATGGTGGCGGGGTGCCTCTCTCCTCCTCTCCAGGGGGACTCTGCCTCTGGGCTTCCTCCACAGCCCCTGTTACCAGTGCCCGGCCAGGCGCTGAAGTGGTGAGGCAAAGCCTGGAGCTGGCAGCCTCTCCTGCTTCAGTGATGAGGCAGAGTCTGGGGCAGTAGTCTCTTCCTGCTGCTTCTTCACAGGGAATCTTGTCCGTTTTTTTTTTTAAATGGTGCTCGGCTTCTGTGACCTGGGAAGAGCCAGGGACCAAGCAGAGAAGCTGCAGCACCAGCTGTTGCACCAGGAGGGGCCTGGCCACTAGCTCTTGAGCCCCCACTTAGACAGTCTCTCCCAGCATGTTCTTCCCAGGAAGGGTTTTGTTGATTTAAAAGAAAAAAAGATGGCATTTGGCTTCTGTGTCCCGGAAATCGTTAGCGTCCAAGCCCAGCAGCTGTGGCACCAACTGCTGCACCAGGAGAGCCCTGGCCGCTAGCTCCCTATCCCTCACTCACTCACACGCCCACTCACTCACCAGCACGTACACAAAATTTTCATACACTCACTCACTCACACTGGAACTCGGGAGTCGACTGGCTGGGCCATCTTCCCATGATTTATTTCTACCTTAGAATTCTTGTAAAGGTTTGTACCAACTTACACTCCCATCCATAGTGTATAAGAATATGAGTCACTTGTCAGTCTTTTCCAATTTCATTTTTATTGTAATATTTTTCTTTACATATCCTAAATTTGTTTTAGCTAATTCCTCAGTCAATTTCTTACCTTCTCTCATGGCAAATTTAATTGTCATTCTGTGAATCTTTCCAGATGTTCAATCCTTTTTTATGTTTGTGCCTGAAACTGAACTCAACTTTCCAAGTATAAAGACACTGTGGTTTTTATAGGTGGGATAATGCTTTCTATTGAGTTTCCAGTTTTTTCTAGATATGGTGAGTAGAAGTCTTTCAATGAAATGGCAACACATTGAGCTGATGGTTATGGGAAAACATCCCATATGGGCTCATTTTTTACCCTTGATAATCAGTGTATAAGCTTGTAACTAGAATTTGGAGTATGTTTTCCTCAGTGCATTTGCTTATCTTTCTCACACCGAATCTCATTTGACCTCCAGTGAGCCTGCTCACCGACCTCAAAAGCTTTGTGAAATCTCCCCACAGTGCTTACCTGTTCCCTCAGCACAGTGTCATCATCACAACATCTGCTAACAACAGCCAGGCAGGGTGGTGGAGATGAAACGCCCGTTGGACTGTGAGTCAGGACATGCCTTTTGCTATCCACGTCACCTTGGTCAAATCTCCATGTCACTGACTCTCTTTTCCATCTGCAAAATGAAAGAATTAGACAAAAATGGCAACAAAAACCGTCTCCCAGCCCTGAACCTCGTAATTTTAGGTCTCTGTGCCATTCATTTTCCTATCTTGTATAAGAGCAATTAAATAAGACCCATGGAAGGACGCTCCCCAAGGCTCCCCACTGCTAATATTTCTCTGCCCAGGGAAGTGCCCATTTAACCTCCCCTTTGTCTTTAAGCCAGTTCTCTTGCAATGACAAAACATGCCCTATACTTCCGTGGTAACTCAGCATTTCAGGAACAGAAACGTGTGAAATGCTTTCCAAAGGTTTAAGGAAATTCTGTTTCCTGGATTTCCCGTCTGTCCTCACTCTATGTCATCATTATCCTTAGTGTTGTTCTTACTGAGTTTGTTGTTTAAAATGGGAGTAATGTGCAACCTTAGGTGGCACAGATAATATTGCAGTTTCTCAAGCAGCATATATTGCATAGAAATGGAAAGGAAACCCTCCAAATTATGTAAACATCAATAGTCAATGAGCCACTTTACCTATATCCATTATTTTAACTATAAAGGCAATAAATTTAAAATTGTTTAAGTTGTTATGAATATCTTATAATTTGGTACCAACCTATGAAAATGTGGAAAGTGGTTTATTAAGTCATCTTTCCAATCTTTGCTATGGAAGTAACATGGATATATTATTATTTGTGATAAAGACAGTTTTTCTCAGAAGAGTATATGCTTTAAATTATATTTAAAGTAATGATGATCTGTTTTGATGAGAAAACTATTTTGCTTAGTCTCTTTTATGTTCAATAATTAATTGCAGATATGTCTAGAGACCAAAGTTTTGGTCATGGGGAGCAGAATTTTTTGGTCACGTGAAGTCCATATGGGACCTGAACCTCTGTTTGTATCCTCATTCAGCCCCTCATAAGGCAGTTGAGGAAATCATCTCACTCTCTGAGGCACACACCACACAACCATCTTCACCCATGCAGGTAGCTTCATGGAAAGTCTGCTCTTGGCTTCTGTGACAGCACCCTTTTCTTTGCTTTCCCTGTTTATTGGCATCATCAACAGCCCTAATTACTCTCATTTTGCAGAAGCCCAGGTTCTAGCAAAAACAAGGAAAATATCCTCTTTTTTGAATTTTAGCTGCCAGAATGAGTCTTTAAAATCGTCTAACCTAATGTGGCCAATGAAAGTTTCAGTCAAATGAACAGCATCTAGAAACAGAGCAATTGTTTTTGATGTATGTTTTAAATTAGTCCAGCAGGAAAGATTCTTCACCTTGTCTTGAGCTGGGAAAAGTGGAAATTTGACCATGGCCTCATCAAGGAGTTAAATTTCAAACATCATTTCCTTCCATGTTAAACTACTATCCTATGGGCTACTTGGAGTATATAAAAAGGGAAGGAGTGGATCAGTGAAAAATAAAAATAATGCGGCATTCCTGCCATCCAGGAATTTATAATCTGAGCAAACATCGGCGCCAACAGTTCTAAAAGTGTCATCCCTGCTTGTGATGCAGCAGCATCCCTGGGGAACTTGTAAGAGACGCAGATTCTCTGGTCTCACCCTAGACTCTTCCAAATTAGAAAGTCCTGGGAGAGCCTGAGTAGATTTGTGCTTTCACTAGTAGGGTACTGACGTACACCAAACTTTAAGACATACACTTGTATGCTTCTCACAATGCACATGTGAGAACTACATTATTGGTGTAGTGTGAGTAAGAGTTTTCATAGGCAGGCCGGAGACACCGTTGGGCTGAGACACTTAGGCGAAGCAGGAGTTTTGCCTGGAAGAAGGTGCTCCGAACAGAAGAACCAGGCTGAGCAAGGCAGAGCGCGGAGAAAGCACACGTCATGTTCGCGACGCCACAGTTAACCTCGAACGAGGCCATTTATTAGGCGCTTTACACACACTTCATGGTTAATTCTCACAACCACCTCAAAAGTAGTGTTCTTGTTCACATGAGGAAATGGAGGCTCAAAAATTCATGCAGAGTAATTTGCCTGAGGGCAAATGGAGAGTTTAGAAAAGTAATAAAGATATGGTGTTAAAAATATGTTAGAATGTAAAGGTTTTTTAATTCATCTTTGGAGTTTGGGATCTCGTTGAAGGAAGACGTGGAATGATAAAACTGATGTCTTAAAAAAATTAATATTGGTGATTAGTAGATTGGGAGGCTTAAGTAGATCCTTTGAATTTTCAAGAGTACAGCTTCCAGCTAGTTGTATGTTGAACCAGGAGAACAGTGATGAGAATAAAAAGGAAGACACAGATTCGAAAAACTTGAGCAGAAAGCAACTGTATTTCTAAAATGAGAATGGGAGAGGGTTTGAAGTTAGGATTACTGGGACAAATGGAAAGTTTCAGATACTGACAAATTTAGTAGCATGAACTTAGGTGGCTTTTATTGTTTGTGGTGAGAAGACTTCATATGTTTTGTTAGGATGTGGGGAGAAACGAAGAACTCGGTTTTAGAAATGCTGAGTCCGAGAGGACGGTAGAATTTCAAAGCAGAAATCTGCAGCAGAAAGTTGAAAATACAAACTATAGCTCAGAGTCCAAGGTTGGAGAAGAAGACAGGAATTGTCAGAGCAGACGTGGTTAGTGAACATCATGGGAGCAGCCAGAATGTCCAGTAGGTAGGGTGGAGAACAGAATCCTATGGGACGCCTACAAGTCCTTGTTTACGGGACAGAAGAAGAGAAAGAGCCTGATGGTCAGAGCAACGAACAGCCAAAGGAGCAAAGACTGAACGAGGACAGGTTGGTGTCGGGAAGAAAGGACGCACTACGGCAATGCAAGTCTCCCACCGGCAGATTCCTAGGGAGAACAGGACGAGGGAACCATGCCTGGTGAAGAGGCCATCATCCGTGCCCGTCAAGAAGGCAACTTCAACCAGGCTGACGATGGTGGGGAAGGAGGTGGGAGCTAGATGACAAGGTCTGAGGACATGGTGGCCTGTCAGGATGTGGAAGCTGCGAGCGTAGGTCACGTGTTTGGGAGAGTTTGACTGTGAGGAGGAAAAGACCATACAGGAAAATGGTGGGGGGGAGACGAGATTAGGCGAAGATGGCTATGTATGTGTGAAGCAGGACAGAGGAAAGAAGGGGAGATTGAAACCAGAGAGTTGGGGGGATTGAAGGAACAAAGTTGCTGAGGTCACCTGCTCTTGTACAAAAAAGAATCTCCTCTTCAGCCCTACCAAACAGGAGCGAGTTCTTGAGACCAGAGAAGGGTGTTTTGAGATGGAAAGTGTGAAAGGGGATGGGAACTCCAGCAGGAAAGCCTTGCTCTTCTCAGGAGTGAGCATGAGACCACAGAATCGGCAGAAAGTGGACAAACAGGAGACAGACAACAGATTCCTCCCGCTGATTCTTCAAGTGGCCTGTGCCCACAACACTTTTCCTGAGACACAGAGGGAGATGGGTTCTAGCATAATGCATGTCACCTTACGTTATCATTCCTCATACAACTGTCTCCCTCCTAGACTGTGGGTCTTTCAGAGCAGAGACCTTCCTTAGCACTTTTTGAATGTAAAAATGCACAGAAAATAATGTAGCAAACATATTTGTGCTTTCAGAAAAAAAAATTTTTTTTTAAAAACACTAAACAAAAAAGTTGAAGAACATTTTGTCCTCACCTTCATCCTTTGTCCCATTCCTCTCTCTTCCTTCCCAGGAGCAAACACTAAAATGAACGCAATGCGTATCCTACGTGTTTATTCATCTATATCCATGAATAGTCAATAGCGGATGATTTCACTGATGATTGATATTCACGACAAGGGTAACTATGTTGGCACGTGCTGCCCTAGAAATGGAGGATGCAAAGATGAGTAAGATGGGACAAATGGTTCCATATTGTACTAACCAATTCTGCAATTTGTCTTTTTTTCTTCAAGTTCATCTTTTGAGTTCTGTCCCTGTTGAGATGTCCACATTCAGTTCCTTTCTTTTAATTGCTCTTATTTATCTTTGAGTCTTCCATTTCCAGGGCAGCACATGCAACGCCTACATTGCTGTAAACATTAATATGAGTGAATAAATTAGGATCAATAGCCTGATAATAAACGGACACTTTGTACATACTTTGTGGTCTTGGAAGACTTTTATATAGACTATTTTGACCTTTATTTGCATCTTTCCCTCCCAGGGCTGATGCTTAGGGTTGTGATTATACCTTATGCCTATGTGTTCTCTTCCCAGTGCCCATTTCAATGTTTGCAGTGCCTCAGTAAACATTAGTTGAATGGATGAATGACCTTCTGCTTTAAATATTATTATTTTGCTAAGGTCCAGATTGTGAGTTCTTAGATGTTTCTACAAGACCATGTGGTTGGAATCAGGACTAACAATCAGGTTCTCTGATACTAAATCCAGTGCTCTTTTTATGACACCATTGAAAGAGTTATTGTAAGGACTCTATTATGGAACCAACAGGAGAGGAATAATTATAATGAATTACTGCTCTGATGTATCCAATAAATAGACTCCATGTACCTGTTATAATTGGAGAAAATTAAGAACCATAACTGGATCTTGGGTTTTAAATTTATCATAATCATTGGCTGGGGATATTTTGACACAGGGTCCTTAAACGAAGTTTGTGTTATAAAAGAGATATGTGAATTACGAGGGCGTGTAGGATTGCCTGAGTGCAGGAAGGAACAGGAAGCAGTTTCTCTCAAATAGCCCTGCTCTTGCTACGGTCACTGGTGGCCTTCTACTGGCCTTTGACTACGTGCACTCCTCCTTCCCTGGCTTCAGTGATGCCCTCCCTCCCGGCTTTCCTTCGAGTCTCCTTCTGATCCGCCTCCTAAGAGACCCTTCCCTTAAAGAGCAACAGTTGCGTGGAACTCTGCAGAAAGAGACCGGGCTTCTAGGAAGAAAGATCTCAGACACGGCTTCGACGCCTCCTTCCGCTGATTCAGTCTGCCCTCCCTCTAGGACTGGTTGATCTTGACCAGACTTTGACCCTCCACTCATCTATTTAGGGTCTCACCTCATTTTCCTCACTCAGTCTCCACCGCCTCTTACTTAACGCACAACTGCTGACTCCCACACCGCGGGAGAAATCAGGATCCCTGTGCAGCATCAGCTCTGCATTCTGATTTCTCCATCAAAGCCAGCCAGCGTCACGAATGTGGTTAAGTAGCCTTTGCAAGGAAAAGTCTCTTTCGAAATTTATTTTGAGATACAAGCATTATTTGCTCACTTTCACACTCCTATCTCAAGCACACGTGTTTATGTATCCTCTAGCTTGTTACATCACACACATTTAATCATACTAATTTAATAAATGCTTATTGAGCTGGAACCACTACTTGTTTTGTTGAACTGAAGGAGGGCACAGGTTCCCTGACACTCTTTTTACTCAAGATATATTCTCACATTTTTTTCCTGATATATCCCAAGGGAGATGCTGAAGAGACTTTCACTCACTGCCAGCATGATACAGGCTCAGTTCTGCGCAAGATCCAACACTGCTCCCTTATCATCTTTCCATGACCATTCTTTCTCATACCATAATTTGGAGTCCATATTTTTAGACCTAAAAATCAAGACACAGTCGGGCTCGGTGGCTCAGCCTATAATCCCGCACCTTTGGGAGGCTGAGATGAGTGGATTGCCTGAGCCTGCGGGTTCGAGACCCGCCTGGGCAGCGAGACCTCATCTCTACAATAAATTAAAAAATCAACCAGGCGTGGTAGCGCATGCCTGTAATTCCGGCTACTTGGAAGGCTGGGGCGGAAGGATCGCCGGAGCCCAGCAGGTTGAGGCTGCAGTGGCCGGGAGCGGCCACTGCACCCAGTCTGGGTGACAGAGTGAGACTCCAACTCAAAAAACAAAAAACAAAACAAAACAACAACAAAAAAATCAAGACACATGGTTAGACAAAGAATAATTGTTCTGTCTCCAGGTATTAGGGACATTATGAGGGTGGTAATTTAGATTGCTATTTCTTGGACATGCTATGGAATTTAGGACAGAATAAGATAGAGTTTGTAGTCAGGACAGTCTGGTACCCTTGTGTTAGTCGGAAGTTGCCTTGCATGCATTCAAGATGGTTATAGAAATTAAACTCTATCAGTGACTTTGTAGTAAACAAATGTAAGGACACTTGCATTAACTTCAAGAAAATGAATTTCCATGAGACTTAATTAACCAAACAACACTGTGTTAGTGGTTAAATAGCATTTACATTAGAAGAAGAAAATGGGAAAACAAAGCTACAATAGGGCAAGTAACAAGCTAATATTGGAAGATAGTGATGCAACATTGAAGAGACTCAAGAAAATTAAAAGAAGTTCTAGTGTCTGAGGAAGGAGTTGATGAAAGGTTGTAGCTTTTAATATATGATGATGAAAGGGGATCGCCTTTTGGGGGGGGTGAGTTCCTGATTCCAATTTCACGTTTGCAGAGCAATTAGCAGGACTCCTCTTGGCTTTTCTTAGTCTTCTCTGTTGGAAGAATGTCTCTGATATGTAATATTTGTTTGAAAACCCAAAGAATCTTGTTTCCTTTTGAGGTTTGCCTTACTTTTTATGTTCTAAAGTTCATTTTGAACCTCAGATTTTGCTCCAAGCAATAAAACTGGTTGGATTGTACTAACATAATGGAGGAGTAATTTTAGCCAACTGTTGGGGGTGGGGAGATAGTTAAGGTGTGTAGTGGTTCTGTGGTTTCTCTGTGGAGTAGAATTCCCTACAAAGCTTTTCCATGTGGTGTTTTAATAGCTGTCTTAAAACTCTCTGATGCGTGGAGCAAAACTGAATTAAGCTCATGTGCTAGATTGGTGGGACAGGCCAAGGACTCTGAAAAATGAAAGAAAAACAATCAAACAGCCTAAGCCAGAGGCTAAATCATCCAAGGAAGATCCCCAGGACATATCCAAATTTAAAATTACAGCAGCAATCACCTCTCTTAACCCACTTTTCCGGCACTTTTTACAGAAAATTAGTAAATTGCATCTATTTTACCTTTATGTGGTGCTCTACAAACTTACAAAATGATCCTAAGTATTTTACTTCATTAGGGTCCTGCAACAATCTTTTGAAGGTTGTATCATTAGATTAATTTTTGTTTGTTTGTTTATTTAATGTATTTTGAGTCAGGGTCGCACTCTGCTGCCCAGGCTGGAGTGCAGTGGCATGACGGCGCAACCTTGGTCTCCTGGGCTCAGACAGTTGCCTCAGCCTTCCATGTAGCTGGCGCTACAGGTGTGTACCACCACATCTGGCTAATTTTTTTTTTTTAATTTTTTTGTAGAGACAAGGTCTTGCTGTGTTGCCGAGGCTGGCCTTGAACTGACAGGCATGAGCCACCCCATTCGGCCTCCTAGATCCATTTTTTAAATGAGAAAACTGAGTCGCAAAGATAAGCCCAAGGTCATTTAGCTAAAAAACTACGGAGGCAGAGCTCGACACCACTTCAGAGCTCTGCATCTTTCCACCAGAACTTCAATAATTTTAACTAGTGATCCCATTCAATATTTATGAAGACAAGAAAAGCCAGCCAGACAGTGTATACCAGCATAGTAAAGCTGTTTCTAGACTACTGGGTTCTCATCAGTGACTGGAAGTTGCCTAAACATGAAAGGAATGTGCTCTTTCTCTAATTCAAATGCTCAGTGATTCAGTGGCATGATTCCTTCCAAAGTGCTGAGTGTGGCTGATACAATGCCATATACTCAGTTGGTCTTCCTATACTAAGCATATATAAAAATTATCTTTAGTGTGTGGTTTTGGCTGCTAAATGCGAAAAACATTTATTGAATGCTGCTATATGCCAGGCACGTGGGCAAAGTAGCCCATTGTCTAGGTGCTGTGGTTCTAAGGGAGCCTTTTCCACTGGACCAGTCCACAGCCTAAAATACCATCGGGGTCTCCTCGATTGACTCTAATTACTGTTTCGGTTTGTTTTTACGATTGGTAATGGGTTAGGGTCTCCAACAGACTTACACGGGCCACCAAATGACTTAAAGATGCTTCTCGCCACATTCTCTCACATAGTTCTGAAAAATATACACCTTTAGAATTTTAAACATCATATGTTCATGCTTTGGGTCCCCTCTTTGGGGGGACTAAAATGTCAGTTAACAAGTTTATTATTACCAAAGCTAAAATCACTTGACAGACTGGTCATTCAAATTAAGATTTGCATTTTTCTGATGCAACTGTTGATATTCTGTCTCATTTTTTTCTTGACTCACCCATAAGCTCTCCAAACATGAAGTAGCATGTATGAACTAAGCACGCTTGTTCTAATGACCAATAAGAGCAACAGTCCCCAAAATAATATCCCTGATGCAGGTTAGGATTATTGCTAGCTGCTATGCTCAGAGCTTTTTAAAGATTTCTGATTCAACCCCCACAACAACCCCAAGAGAAAGGTAGTGTCATCATGTTTGTTTATGCATAAGACACCGAGAAGTAACTTGCCCAAGGACACAGAACGGTCCGTTGGGGTTCTCAACCAGGCCGTCAACCTACTAAGCCCAGGTTCTTAATCACCATGCCATAATGACCTGTGCTTCTCCAAAGAGCCACCCCAGTGTGAGGGAACCTGGTCACTTGTGCCAGGGAGTGCTTGCCTGCCAGGGCATCGGCCCCGGTGTATAGATGCTTGAGTGGGGAAGCAGAGGTATGGTCAGGAAAAGTGAGTCCCAGAGTGGGTCTCCCCTGCTGCTCTCACAGTGGTCTCTGTCCTTGCCTTGTCACCTGCTTCTTATCAAGCCCATTTTGAAGGCTAGGTGACACCTGAAGCAACATCAGCAGATAGTTAATGATCAACCCCCACAGCGCGCTCCTGCAGAGTGTGAGTGTGGGGCCGGGGCAGGGTTTGTGTGCAACAGATGGAGGGAATCTGCGGCGCCCTCCTCAGTATTTCCTCAGAGATAGCTTTGGCCCTCCCCAACAAAACCATCTCGAAGTCAGTCTTAGGTGCCCGGATCTTCCTGAGATGCAAGCAACAATGTGCTGGGGAACGTTTAGTAACCCGTTCTCCAGGGGGAAAGCTCTGATTGTCGTGTTTGCCACCATGGCGGATTTTAGGTTAGTAAGGTAACCTCACTGAAAAGTGTTGGGAAGAGCTGAGGGCAATGGCTCCAGCACGTGCCTGGACAGAGTTCAAAAGACCGGGGTGAACCAGGCATTGGTGTGGCTGCAGGAGGTCAGGGTCAGGTCACAGCCCTCTTCCAGATTCTGGGCTAGGACGGCTCGTCTTGTGTGCCACTTCCCTCTGTCTCCCTTCTCTCCCCACTCCACCCTGATACTCTTCTTCCATAAAGCAAGCTCACAAGAATTTCCAAGGCGCCTTAAAAGAGAAAGGAACCACAGAAAGTGCAGCCCCAGGTAGGAGGGAAGAGGGTGCCGTCCATTAAGACCTCTTCCAGCGGGAGGTGGGAGAAAGTAGGAAGGAGAGAGGGGAGGAATGGTTTTAGCGTCAACGCATGTCTGGGTGCAAGTCTTTGACTTTTGCCTTACATTTGAAGGAGCTTTCTCTTTCTCCTAGAATCTGGTTGTTTGACTGAGTCACTCTTGGAAATTTTGTCTTATCAGAGAAATGGCTATAAGGCCTAATTTCCCAAACTGTTGTTACTGACCCCTGGCATGAATCTTGTGAGATCAGATACAGTGTGTTCTGCTTCTAAAGCACTTTAGACATGCTACATTCTAGCACTTAAAGATTCAAGGATCAAAATCCTTTTGGTGTCCAAGTGTATGTTCTGTTGCTTTAAAATATCAATCAACAGATATTTACATAAAGAGCCCTGCTCTGTTTCCCACTGACTGCTGGGCACCACAGAGTGCAAAAGTATATCAAACGTCATATCTGACCTATGGAGTTTACAGTCTAGTTGAGAAAATGTGACAGCCACATGAACCAATTCCTAAATAAAGATTACTTTAACAAAATGGTGAAAATAAACAAGCTATAGCATTTATAATACGTTGTGAGGGAATATATAATTAGAGAAGAGTGTATAATAGTAAATGCTTGTTTAGTGAAGACCCTAGAGAATTAGTAAATGCATATCTGTTCGCTTAAATTGTTCTTGTTTATTGTATAATGTGCGCCCATTTTTAACCTATATTTTCAACTAATTTTATAGTTAGCCTCATATAAATATGATTGTAGCAGCCAGTTCTCTGTAATAAAAATTTTTCTTCTGCTGGCTACAAGCCCATACTAACACTCCTTTGCCGATGGCGATCCAAAACTCCTTTGGAAGGAAAAACCTGGTATGAGAAAGACATTCACAAATCCCTGTCCATTTGGCAGTGAATCTACTTAACAAAAAGGTTATCCGTCCAGCAGAGTATTGACATAAAGTACAGGTTTGCATATCTGTACAGCGTTAACTAGCTCTTAATAAAACCTGACTTTTTGAATGTTGCATTGATTTTACTTGGGGCATTTATAAGTCTTCTCCTAATAAAGGTGTGGACCACGACTGCTCCATAGAGTTTGTCAGACCTCAACCAGTTCTGGGGTGAGGACCATGGGACTCTCATCTCAGGTCGTTCAGGTCCTCAGGCTCCCTAACGCACTGGCAGAGACAGCGGAAGAAAGCAGGACTGTCCTGTGCTTGTGTTACTCCCATCCACCCATTATTTGTGCTAATAGAAGAAAGCAGTTGCAATCTGATTGTCCAAAAGCTGCTTTCCACCTGTTTTCGAAAAGGTTTTTATAATTATATAAGAATATGGAATGCCTAAGTAAAATTTAGAACACTTGCAGTAGTTGAAAGGAAAATAGTTGTCAACCTCCCCTGCATCTCTGGGACAGTAGGCTCACGTGGGCTAGCCAGTTTCTCTGCATTTACGTGAATACTTTCCTGCCTTAGAAGCCTAGTATGTACGTGTCTGGGTTAAGACGCCCTCCTGCCAGGCTTTAAATTAGGTGAGACTGGTAAAGTAAATAAAAGGCAATGGGTTGTATCCATATGCGACTTCATTCCATCCTCTGAATGACTTTATCAATGCTACTAGGGGGTGAGATTCAGCAAAAATCATGTACAACATGTGTCTCCGGGTCACAGGGAGCTGGCTTGAACTCCTAGGGTGTTTGAGGTGTGACAACCCAAATCCTTATCCTTCCTTATTGGATACATCCAGTGTAGTTTTTCTAAAATGACTCATATTTTCCCTCTTTCAACTCTTGCTGCTAATTACATCCAAACTTCTTGGACTATCTTAAATAAATCCAGCCACTATAGGGACACTCCCGGACTCACAAGCATGGTTAATTGAGTTGCACACCTTTTCCTTTCATTTCTCCCCCATGGTCAATGCTTGTTTTCTCTATACTAAATTTCTCTTGCTTTTATGTGAATTTAAGTTTAAAGACTTCGTTTAACTGCAGGTTGAGGTGGGATACAGGGAAGGGTTTTTTTTACTAGTGTTTTGCCAAATCTAATGTGTTCGATTTCTTCCAAAATACTTTTCTATTTACAAAATCGCTGCCAATTGCTAGAAATTTGGACTCTATGGCACACTGGACGATGAAGAGAAAGACTCAGAAATTATATTTGAGGAGCATCATTTACCGAGCTGTTCCTTCCAGTTAGACCCGGGGACATGACTTGCTGGTCGTGATTGGAATGCCACACATTTGCCAGCATCTCAGTGCCCCCTGCTGCAGCACACAGCGAGTGCATGTCCTCCTCAGGCATCCTCAGCTTGGGTTATTGCTGTCAGACTGGTCCATGTCGTCCTTACTCATGGGTCAGTGATTAGATGCGAAGCATAATTCTGACACCCTCTGGGTCCTATTTTACCTCACAGATTTCATTTCTAGAGCAGGTGCCAGAGAGTATAGATGGGAAACAGCCCAAGCTGAACTCTAGACTTCTTCAAATAGGGAGACGTGGCCTTGACTCCCAGCCCTCAGAGAGAACACTGAGCAAATCTGGACCTGCTCCAGCCCAGGCAAACTGTCTCGGAGTGATCTCAGAGATCCCAGACATTTCCATATAATGCCATGAATGGGAGAAATGGTTTTGTGTTATGTCCTGGATCAAAGGAACAAGAGTGCTACACTTGAGAATCTTGGGAAATTTAGTTGACCTCTTTGATCCTTTATAGAACTGTTTTTAAAAAGGTGATGATACGGAAGGCTGAGGCAGAAGGATCGCCCAGCAGGTCAAGGCTGCGGTGGCCGGGAGCAGCCACTGCACTCCAGTCTGGCTACAGAGTGAGACTCCAACTCAAAAAAAAAAAAAAAAGTGATGATATGATAGTTGAAGGATTTAATAGGTAATCTGTCTTTTAAAGCTCTATACACTTTTTATCATGTGAGATAAACCTTCATCTATTAGTTTTACTCTCGTGAAAAGAGGCTATAGATGTAGCTTAAAGATTACAGAAAGGCATCGTGACTCCAAAGACTTTCGCTTACAACAGCTCTGAAATGATCCCAAAGTTGTGAGCCATGTGTGTGGTCTCCATGACACTACCAAAATGCCCCTGCACAAGTTGTCTAACCTCCTTGCCCCTCTGTTTTTCCATCTAGGAAGTATCGGTGAACCTATTTTGTGGGGTGACTTAGGGATCAGTGAAATAACATGTGTCTGGCACGTGGCAGGTTCACAATGACTGTTAGTTCCCGCCTCCTCCTCCCTTCTTTTGGCTGGTCCGAAATGGTCAACCCCTGCCCTCAACACCAGCTCCTCCTCGCTAGGTAGGCGATGGACCACAATGCTCTCTTCCTCAGTTGTCCTCCAAAGAGATGAGAGGCAGCCTTTTCTTGCCACTGTTAGCTTTCGAATATTGGCAAGGAAACTTGCAGTGGGGACTGGGAGAAGGGAGTAGGGATGGTCATTAAAATGTTCAGTGTTGAGACTTCTGGCAAGATGGCGACGGGGCAACCTGGTCTATGAAAATCCTCTGCAAAGGAGAACACAGAGGGTCTCTGGCTCTCCCCCTGGGGGCTGTGGACCCCATCGTCGGCAGCCTGCTCTTCACATGGAGCTCGGCCGTTGCCACTGTTGGGGCATCGCAGCGGTCTGGACAGCCACTGCAGCCGCAGACACAGCAGCCGCCAGTGCCACCACGGCCTCCATGGCGGCCATAGCGCATGGCACCACCTGTGCCTGAGGCAATCTACAATTTCAGTCCTTGAAGCCCCTGCAGGCAAGATCTGCTGGGATCGCTGCCACCTCTGCTGCCACCTTGAAATCCTGCCTGCCATGGGTCTCCTCCTGTGTGCCCTGAGGCAGGCTCCTATCTCCAGCCTCGGCCCGACTCCTGTCGGCTTCACCCCCTCTGGGGCGAGTAGCTGAGATAGCACCACCTACTGGCGATTCAAGGGAGTAAACCTACAGCTCCACTGCACGGACAGATTCCAAGTTAGTAGGAAGTGGATTTCAGATCATCCATACACCTGTCGGCGAATACCAGGACCTGCAGATAGATTTGAATCACAGCTCCTTCCTTAAGTAAATCTCAAAACTGCAAAAAGGACCACCCCCAACCTACAGTGCAACTCCAGAATTGAACAAAGTAAGAGGACATACATAAAGTATAGGAGATTGAACAAATAGAAGTAAAACCAATCCCTCTACCCCTGAATAACAGCATTAAAGAAGACAGTGATGTGGAGGGAAGGAAAAAGTAGGGAGGGGGGAAAAACCGCACAAATGAAGAAAAACCAAAAGAAGAATATAGGTCTCACACAGACCCCTGGGAGATCAGACACTGAGAAGACAGATTCTGGAACACAAACAATGAAGAGCCCCCAGAATGACTGGTCACATGCAACAAACCCAGACATCAAGACATTAATAGAGAGAATTTTAAAAATTGAGGAGAGACAAAAGGAAAATAGGAAGGAGCTGATGTCAGAAATAACAGCAGTAAAGAATACTGTGATGGAAATAAACAACAAACTAATAAGCATGGAAAGCAGAATTAGCCAAGCAGAAGAAAGAATCTCAGAGCTCGAAGACCAAAACACAGAACTAACCCAAACTGTCAAAAGCATAGGACAGAAGCTAAAAAAAACTGAACAAAACCTTCAAGAGATGAGTGATCACTTCAAGAGACCGAACCTAAGAGTAATTGGCCTTCCTGAGGCAGAGAGAGAAACAGAGGCCACACTGGAACAAACATTTCATGAAATCATTCAAGAAAACTTCCCTCATCTCATCAAGGATGAAAAAATTCAAACACAAGAGATTCAGAGAATCCCTGCAAGACAACAAATGAGAAGACCAACTCCCAGACATATAATAATTCGCCCAACAAAGTAGTTATAAAAGAAAAAACCCTAAAGCCTGCAAGAGAAAATGGTCAAACTACATACCAGGGAAGACCAATTAGAATAGCAGCAGATTTATCTACAGAAACCCTCCAGGCTAGGAGAGCTTGGAGCCCTATCTTCACAGTTCTAAAAGATAAGCAATTCCAACCGAGAATAACCTACCCAGCCAAGCTAAGCTTCATTAGTGAGGGAGAATTGAAATCTTTCCCAGATATCCAATCCCTAAGAAGCTACGCTGCCACAAGACCACCTCTACAAGAAACACTTAAGAAAGTATTGAACACAGAAGAAAAAGAAAAAAGAACAATAACGTTCTTCACAAGAGTACAGGCAAAAGATTAAAAACACACATGATCCAACTCTAAAACAAAAAGAAAGACAACACACAAACAGGAAAAACAACAACTCTGTAAGAATATTATGATAGGGATCAACTCTCACATTTCAATAATTAGTTTGAATGTGAACAGACTAAATGTACCACTGAAAAAACAAAGAATGGCAAAATGGATAAAATATCACCAGACAACAATCTGTTGCCTTCGAGAGACTCACCTCACTAGAAAGGACACTCACAGACTCAAAGTAAGAGGATGGGAAACAAATTTTCAGGTGAATAGAACACAAAATAAAAGAGGAGTCATGATCTTAATCTCAGACAAAATACCCTTTAAGCTATCAAAAATTTAAAAAGATACAGAAGGCCACTACATAATGATAAAAGGTTCAATCCATCAACAAGAAATATCCATCCTAAACATATATGCACTGAACATAGGAGCACCAACTTTCATAAAGCAACTCCTAGGTAAACTAAAAAAAGATATCGACTCCAATACCATCATAGCTGGGGACTTTAATACCCCACTCACAACCTTAGACAGATCATCAGGACAAAAAATCAGTAATGAGATTTGAAACCTCAATGTGACTCTTGATCAAATGGACTTAATTGATACCTACAGAACCGTCCATCCAAAGACCACAGAATACACATTCTACTCATCACCGCATGGAATGTACTCTAAGATTGACCACATACTTGGCCATAAATCAAGCATAAGCAAATTTAAAAGGACCAAAATTTTACCATGCACCTTCTCGGACCACAGTGGAATAAAAATAATCATTAACACCAACAAGGTCCCCCCAAAACCCACAAAGACATGGACACTAAACAGCATGATGCTAAACAACTCCTGGGTCAATGATGAAATCAAAACAGAGATTAAAAGATACCTGGAAACAAATGAAAATGAAGAGACATCTTACCAAAATCTCTGGGACACCATGAAAGCTATAGTAAGGGGGGACTTTATATCCCTACAAATGCACATGAAGAAAATGAAAGGATCACAAATTAACAGCCTAACAAGCCACCTAAAAAAGCTGGAAAAACA
The DNA here is from genome assembly GCF_000164805.1 of Carlito syrichta. Lineage (NCBI taxonomy): Eukaryota > Metazoa > Chordata > Mammalia > Primates > Tarsiidae > Carlito > Carlito syrichta. The sequence goes on along the minus strand of NW_007252915.1, from coordinate 252,354 downwards.
AGATGACAAAAACCCTAATCTCAGCAGAAGAATCCAGATCACCAAAATAAAAGCCCAAATCCAAGACATAGAAAACAAAAAGATAATACAAAAAATCAATGAAACAAAAAGCTGGTTCTTCGAAAGGATAAACAAGATCAATGGTCCCCTAGCTAGACTGACCAAGAAAAAGAGAAAAAGCCCAAATAAACATAATCAGAAACACAAAAGATGAAGACACATCTGATTCTGAAGAAATACAAAAGATCATTAGAGATTACTATGTACACTTGTATGAAAACAAACTTGAAAACCTTTTGGAAATGGAGGACTTTCTGTCATCACACAACCTGCCTAGGTTGAAACAAGAAGAAATTGAGACCCTAAATAGACCAATAGCAATCAAGGAAATTGACTATGTAATAAGAAAACTACCTACAAAAAGGAAAGGCCTGGACCAGATGGCTTTCCAGCAGAATTCTATGAGGCAGAATTAAGGAGGAGCTGATACCAATCATACTGAAGGTATTCCAGGTGATTGAGAAAGACAAAACTCTCCCCAAATCATTTACGAGCTAACATCACACTGATAACCAAGCCAGGTAAAGACCCAACAAAGAAAGAGAACTACAGGCCAATATCTTTGATGAGCATAGATGCTAAAATTCTCAACAAGATCCTAGCAAACCGGATTCAACAACACATCTCAAAAATCATCCATCATGACCAAGTAGGCTTCATCCTTGGAATGCAAGACAGGTTCAACATTCATAAAACCATAAATGTAATTAAATACATCAACAGATGTCAAAACAAAAACCACATGATTATATTAAACCACATGATTATATCATTAGATGCACAGAAAGTTTTTAATAAAATCCAGCACCCCTTCTTGATAAAAACCCTCGAACAGCTAGGCATACAAGGAACATATCTCAAAATAGTAAAAGCCATCTACGAGAAAACTACAGCCAGCATACTACTAAATGGACAAAAACTGGAATCATTTCCCCTGAAAACTGGAACAAGACAAGGATGCCCACTCTCACCCCTCCTGTTCAATATAGTATTGGAAGTCCTGGCTACAGCAATCAGAGAAGAGAAGGCAAACAGGGGAATTCAAATAGGAAAAGAGGAAGTCAAGCTATCTCTCTTTGCAGATGACATGATTGTGTACCTTGAAAACTCAAGAGAATCTGTCAAAAACTTCCTTACACTGATAAAGGACTTTGGCAAAGTCTCAGGATATAAAACAAATATGCAAAAGACAATTGCATTTCTTTACACCAATAATAAACAAACAGAAACCCAAATAAAAAGCACAATCCCATTCACAATAGCCACCAAAAAAAATGAAATACCTTGGCATCTTCCTAACCAGAGATGTGAAAGACCTTTACAATGAAAACTACAAAACACTGCTCAAAGAATTCAAAAATGACACAAACAAGTGGAAAAATATCCCATGCTCATGGATTGGAAGAATCAACATTGTGAAGATGTCCATCTTACCTAAGGCAATCTACAGATTTAATGCAATACCCATCAAATTACCAGCAACATTCTTCTCAGACCTAGAAAAAACAATGCAGGAATTCATATGGAAACACAAACGACCAAGAATAGGCAGAACAATCCTCAGCAAAAAAAAAAAAAAAAACAAAGCAGGTGGTATCACATTACCAGACTTCAAACTTTACTATAAAGCTACAATAATCAAAACAGCTTGGTATTGGTACAGGAATAGGCATATAGATCAATGGAATAGAATTGAGAGTCCAGAAGCAAAACCTCAATTTCTCAACCAACTCATCTTCGACAAAGCCTCCACCACCTACCACTGGGGAGAGGAGAACCTATTCAGTGCTGGGAAAACTGGCTGACCACATGCAGAAGATTGAAACAGGACCCCTATCTATCCCCATGCACAAAAATTAACTCTAAATGGATCAGAGTCCTAAATGTAAAATCTCAAACCATAAGAACCTTAGAAAATGAAGGACATACCCTCATGGAAATTGGAACTGGCATCCAATTCCTGAACAAAACCCGAAACCCACAGGCCATAAGAGATAAGATAGACAAACGGGACCTCATTAAACTGACAAGCTTCTGCAAAGCCAAAGAAACCATCAAGAGAGCAGGGAGACAGCCCACAGACTGGGAAAAAGTATTTGCCAACTCCAGGTCCGACACAGGCTTAACATCTTGGATCTACAAGGAACTCAAACGTGCAGAAAAGAAAAAAACAGCCCCGTTATAGAATGGGCAAAAGATATGAACAGACACTTCTCAAAGGAAGACATCCAAGCAGCCATCAGACACATGAAGAAATGTTCAACCTCACTAATCATCAGGGAGATGCAAGTCAAAACCACACTGAGATACCACCTAACTCCAGTCAGAATGGCAATTATCAATAACTCAAAAGATAACAGTTGCTGGAGAGGGTGTGGCGAAAAGGGAACACTTCTACACTGTTGGTGGGAGTGTAAATTAGTACAACCTCTGTGGAAAACAGTATGGCAATTCCTAAAAGCTCTATATATCGACCTCCCATATGACCCCGCAATCCCCCTACTGGGAATATACCCTGAAGAACTCAAATCACTCTATAAAAAATATATCTGCACATGTATGTTTATCACAGCATTGTTCGCAATAGCAAGAACCTGGAATCAACCATGCTGTCCATCAAAAGAGGACTGGATTAAAAAACTGTGATACATGTACACGATGGAATACTACGCAGCCATAAAAAAGAACAAAATCATGAATTTCGCAGCAACCTGGATGGAACTAGAGTCTATAATACTGAGTGATTTCTCACAGAAACAAAGATGTGAGTATCACATGTTCTCACTCATATAGTGGACCTTGAACATCCGATGTAATGATATAAGAAAATGACTGACAGTGGTGGGAAACTATGGGGGGAGGAGGGAGATGGGATTAATGGTAGTAGATATCTGTCTGGGGATGGGGAAATACCTCTTATCAACAAGGGTGCCTGGATGGAGCATATTTGTATACCTAACCGTTTACTGTACCCCCAATATCATAATAAAAAATATTGATTTAAAATTAAAAATTAAAACAAAAAAATTCAGTGTTGGTAGGTGCAACTGCCAGGAACTTCAACGCGTTGCCTGTCCAGGAATCATGTGCACTTTGTTGTGAGAATGAAAAAGATTTTCACTCTTTAATGGTTACTACAGTGGCAGATTTGACTGAGGGAGTCACCAAGAGAAAAGAAAGGCATCAAATGCAAGAGAGGTCATTTTGTGATCGTAGATTTTTTTTTTCTTCCTAAAGAATACGTGACAAATATTATACCGATTTTTTATGATCAGAAAGTTTAAAAAGCAGATACTTAGTCTTCCCATGGTGAATTAACAGACAAAACAAATGTTTTGAAGTCATATCTACCTGCATACATGCACACACACAGTTTGTAAGTATATTTTTTTATGCTTTTACATGTGTTTTTTTTGTTTTGATGATAGCACTGAAAATCCGAATGGGTCTTCTTAGGTAGGTAGCAGATTTTTGTGGAAGGTAATAAGGATGCAAGGACAGTTGCTATTTCATGGTAAGAAAGAATGGGCAGTAAGGTCTCGTCTGCCTCCTATACCCTAGTTCTGTCATCAATTTAATTATCAGCTGGGCAGAAACCAGAGAAACCACATACAATTGCGCATTTCTTTAAATTTGTGTGACTTTCTTTAAATTTGTAATCTTCTCAGATATCGTTTGTTACCCACTAAGAGTGAATTTAACTGCATTTGAATCAGATCTCTAGGAAGGAGCGAGAGGGGAACTTAGGTATTGCTCCATCCAGCCTTTTATTTTGTAGATGGGGAAATTAAAGCCCAGAGAGACCACATGGCTTTGGTGGCCTCCCTTGTTACTTCTCTCTTTCCTCATGTCTTGACTGAGTTCTCTTGCTCCAACGCCCCCAAGACCATTAGTGCTCAAAAGCACGAGTCCTGATCTGCACGAGGGCCTCTTCCCACGGCACCACACAGTGGGTCATCCAGTGAGCGCCACCCTTCGTCTCCCAGCAGAAAATATAAGAGAAAACGATTACTGAATGCCATTACTGTCTTTAGTAACTTATTTTCTTTTTAGTTGTTTGATACAGAATTCCATGCCCAGGTGTAAGATTTTTGCCTACTTCTTGGGAGTGGAAGGGACCCATTTGTGGCGAGCAATGAGCTTCTTGTGTGACATCCAGTTGGAGGAAAAGATGAGATCCGGTTCTCACTCGGCAACATGTTGGGTCCCGTGTGACCCAACATTTCACAAACATCTTGTCGGCTCCTTTGATATTCCTAGCACTATTTGGAGCCTTACACTGTGTCAGGGAACAAGACAGATTCCTGCTTTTGAGACTACACCTTAATGTATATTTGTGTCATTGGAACGAAGCATTGCTTTCCAACACCAGATTATTACTGGACAGCATTCTAGCGAAAGTGTCATTTTTAAAAATTGTTTTCCTCAAAATAAAAGGCTGGGTTTCTCAAGAAAAATTGTCTTTGGGGCACGTTGCATGAAATTTGGCACAATACTGCCGCCTCGCGGCCACTTCCATCAGAAACCCACATACACTGTAAAGTCCACCCTAACTTTAAGGTAAGGTTTATAGGAAAATTACCTTGTTTTCCAGTGGAAGACTTTGACACAAAAATACCTAGTCAGAAATATTTAAAACCTAATTCCTTCTGATTTTGTAATAGAACGATTGGAAGGCCTCTGTCGCCTTTGTGGTTGGAAACCAGATTGAAGATGAGCTTCTCATTCAAGCCCTCACCCTCGCTGTCCAGGTGCCTCAGCGTAAACTCTTCAGTTTGGTGTCATGGCAAGACATTCTCCAGCAGGTAGCTGTCACTTCCCACCTCAAAGCCCCTTGGGATTTTTTTTTAACTTAAAATAATAGAATTAAGTTACAAAAGAAACACAACTGTCATATTCTTAGGCTGTTTTATAAAGTTTGGTAGATTAGAAGCTGCCATATAAATTTGAATTGTTTAATTTGAAAGAATTCATTTGTGTTCATTAATGTTGTCCATTCAACAATCATTTATTTGTCCAAGGTTTCTGAGGTCATGCCAAGCACCGTGCTAGGTTCTATGAGGAATTATTTAATAAAAATTTAAATAATAATAGACTAGACTATTTAAGATTCCAGGGAAGCACACGACTAACTGGAAAATAAAAGCTACAGAAAATTATAGCTGTCAGAGTTCAGAAGGGGATGAGAATACAGAAAATATCTTGCTGGACACAGTGGCTCACACCTGTAATCCCAGCATTTAGGGAGGCCTGAGCCCAGGAGTGCAAGACCAGCCCAGGCAACATAGCAAGACCTCATCTTTACAAAAAATCAATAAATTGGCCAGATGTAGTGGCATCAGTTACTTGCGATGCTGAGACTGAAGAATCTCTCCTGAGCCCAGAAGGTCAAGACTGCAGTGAGCCATGATTGTGCCGCTGCACGGCAGCCTGGACGATGGAGTGAGATTCTGACAAAGAGAAAGAGAGAGAAGAAAAAAAATCTGTCAGATGACACATACCCATACAAGTACAACTTATCAAAGTGTCAGTAAATATTTGACCTAATTGATAGGTGCTGCTTCTTGCTAGGTTCCCCAACGCCTCCAGCCACCTAGATATTTGATAGTTATATCTAAGCATTCCTTCTTTTTCATTATAAGCAAATTTAATTTTCTTACAGGTCAATGAAATAAATACACTTGTTGGAAGTGCTTCATCTAAAAAGGGAAAAAAACCTGTAGGCGGTGGTGCCCCCTTATTTTATGAGGTAGGTGAAAGTGTTTACTGAAGAAATGTTTGTGGTGTTTAGAAAAGATAGTTGAAGTAATGATGTGATAGCCATTTTCTTAAAAATTTGATTTATTCTTGGAAAGAGATTGTTTATACCATCATTGCATCCAACTGAAAAACATAAATCAAAAACCTTTATACATAAAAGTTTTCAGTCACATTTTTTTGTAGTCTGAATATAGGATGCTATCAAAGACTGTTGTATTATTAGGGTATGACAACGTGCTAGTTTCACCAAAGACGCAATCTAGAAATGTTCTTGCATGAGACAGAAGGACAGCTGGAATAATTTTCCATCCATTTGTGGACGTTGTGCACATTTTACATCCCACTTTAATCACTATAAAAATAACGATACTCTTCAGAATAATAGTCCATTACGTTTCCAGCAGCTGCTTAATATAAAAGTCTGGCTTGGCTGACCCAGTGGGCTTGTGCAAAGGACTTAGGACTCATGCTCAGTACAAGGGGATTTCCTCTCACCCTGCCTTGTTAATATCTAACTTACAGCTTTCAAGAAACTATAAAAATCCAATGATTAATTAGAATATCACTTAAAATTTGTCAGGCACTGTTTTATGGCTCTGCAGACCTAAAGCATAAAGTGTTTTGGATCTTTCTAAGAAGAACTTGTTTGCACGTTATTTCAGTGATGACTAATAAATTTTTTATGTGTCTCAGGTCTTAAGCGATTACATAACGATCTCTTTAGTATTGCCTGAGAACTATCCGAAAAGTTTCCTTGGGTCTGTTCACAACAGACAGTACTGTGAATTTCATAGCATTAACTCTTGCTATGCTGCTCTCACTATCATGGCAAACTTATCTTTGCTTTTGGGGTCAAATAAGTACCTTCTCTCTTGTTATGATGTTCCAAACGTGTGTGCTCCAGTCAAAACATTATGTGATACCTGGATTTAAAAGACTGAGATTTTCCTTCTGAAGTGGCCAGAGAGAGCCATGTCCAATTCTGAGGCCTGGGATCAATTAGCCCCCCAAAAGGATTCTTTCTTCTTCAAAGATGCTCCGTAAAAATCAGAAACGATAACAGACCGGTTTTGACGTCTACTCTGGACAGGCATGTTGACTTGGACGTGGGACGGCACAGTGCTGCAGACCCAGAGTTCAGCTGGAAGGCCAGCCCGTTCCAGTGTGTGCTGGACTCCCGGCTGCACACTCTTCCCTCAGGGGCGGTCCACTGCATATCTGGCTCCACCACATTCTTCCAGTGGAGCATTTGGGCAACGAGCCTCCCACACCCACTCACGTACCCTGTTCTGAATGATTCCAGAAGAAAAGGAACGGTTGGGTGGAGCCCCATGGAGACTGGACCTTGGGGACAGCAGACATTCATTAACACCCATCGCTGTGGCAGCAACAATAATGAACATGAAACAAATCCGGGCTCCTGGTCAGTATCAGTCAAGGACGGGTTGCACGTCTGGAGCAGAGGGGCACATTCCCAACCTCAGTCCCTTCACGCTTGGGACCTGTGCACGACCTCTGCCACCAGCTCCTCCCCCCCATGACACCGAAAGGCCACTGGCCATGCACAGTTGTGAGTGGCGGCCATGGAAGAAACCCAGAAGCTAAAGTCTTTTGTGACTTCCGGACTTTTGAGGCATGTGGACAGTGTGCCTGTGGGTCGACTTCTGCTGAGAGTCTGGCACTGTTTGCAGCAATTAGGACACCTACTGCCAGTAAACTCATGTGCCCGTTTCAAAAGTCTTACTTCTTCTTTCTCAAGGGAAGCTCTGCACTGTGAGAGAAGAGACACGCTAACAAAATTGCATATGTTACGTGGTAAGTTCACAGAGACCTCCATTTTGGAAAAAGCACTCAAACTATCTCAATAGCCAGCCACTTAAACACTTATGTTTACTTCTACTTGTAGGACACACCTGTTAGCCTGAGATCAGAGCCTAGTCATATATTATGCATTTTAAGAAAGGAAAAAACTGTACTAAAATTGTAATACTCAATATATACCAATTACAAAAGATGAATACAAGTCACGTTTGACTTTTGCAATTATAAGAGGTGCTCAAAGTGATTACCATCAGCGTCCAGACACTTCTGATTACAGCAAACTAAAAGTAATACATAAATAACACTTCTTAAAATGTGTATACTTTTTTGGCACCCTGGTACATATCTAGTCAGGTCTTGCTTTATCATCCAGGCTGGACATAATCATAGCTTACTCCAGTTTTGAGCTTCTGGGCTCAAGCGATCCTCCCACCTCAGCTTCCCAAGTAGCTGGGACCACAGACATGGGCCACCACACCCAACCGATTTTTTCTTTTTCTTTTTCTTTTTTTTCTTTTTTTGTAGAAATGGGGTCTCGTTATATTCAGTAGTCTTTCTTACTTTAAGTACATTTCTAACCAATTTGGCTTTCTGGTTTCTAGTCTGCGACTGATCAGGAGCAGCAAATTAAAGTGAATAGTACAGTTCATCCATGAGTAGTAAAATAGTGTCAGAACCACATTACATATTTCCCAAAACGACTTGAAATATCTGCACTAGCAAAGACCACATTCCTAAGTGATTTGCTCAAGTTTTCATTTGGATGGCTTGGTGTTGTATACACACAGCCTCATTTTGAAATTGCGTAATTTCCCTTGAAACCTTAGAGTTTCATCTAGCCATGGTATTGTATATACGAGAGAGTCTTTATTTATAAACTATAGTTCTTTGAAAACCTGCTTAAATTTGGGCTCCCAGGACTCATGTGGGAATGAGAGCAGAACATTCTTTGTGTACATTCTCAGGAATGTTGACTATTACCTTATTATTGTCATTATTACAATTATTTAGTCATGAGGATGAGGGTGATCCTACATGATCAGAAATATGAGCACAATTCTCAAGGGGTGATACTGTTGGAGGATGCAAACACATTTGAAAATGGATATACAGATATTTCCTGCATTATATAGCAGCCAGTTTTGCCAGCGAGTAACAAGTACATTCTTGTGCATCCACTGGTGCCAAGCACTACTCGACAATGGAGAGGAAGGAGGGACGACGAATATCGCAAAGACTCTGACCTCAAGAAGCTTAAGGACTGGCTAGAGAAAAATACATGTGTGTGTACATAAGGCTGGCACACAGAAGGCATTAAAAAATATCTGTCAAGTGTGTGAATAACACCATGCCGAGAATAGTCAGTGAAGTTCTCGAGGGACAGGTGAAATGTGATGGAATTCGAAGGGAGATGAAGCCCTCATCAGCTGGGGTGGTTGGCAGGAAGGGGTGAAACCCAGAGAAATTTTTGTGGAGAAGGTGGCATGGGGAAGGCCAGGAAAGGGTGTGAAAATGTCAATCTTTTAAATATATTCTGTCAATTAGCCCACATCGCAAAAGGAAATACAAGATGCCCTTTTTATACATAGGACAGTTGAGACATTGTCCCATGTGCCAAATGGAGGAAGGTAGGAAGTATACTAACCAGAAGACTGAAGAATTTGGATTTAACCATTCACTTTTCCAGCCTAGTGATTTTTCGTTGGTCTCAAAGCTGTCCACCCTTGGACAGGGAGATTGTGACATTCAAACGTGGGAGATGGCATTCTAGGAAAAGGGAACAGTTAAAGCAAAGCCATAGGGATGGGAGAAGACTGAAGGAATGTGTGCCAAACTCGTAGTTGGGTGGTACAATGTACACTCCCTGGGAAAGATAAATCCTGTACACATTTTAACTGTGACTTCAAAATCCTAAAGATGGAAATCTATGAGGAAACAGTTCAAACACTGGGAAAGTACTTGCTTTAAATTCGCGCCTTCAGCCAGGTTTGGTGGCTCAGCCTGTAAGCCTGTGCTTTGGGAGGCTGAGGTGAGTGGATGGCCTGAGCTTGGGTTCGAGACCTGCCCGGGCAACTTGGCGAGACCTCGTCTCTACAATAATTCAAAATGAGCTGGGCGTGGTAGCGTGCACCTATAGTTCCAGCTACTTGGAAGGCTGAGGCAGAAGGATCGCCGGAGCCCAGCAGGTCGAGGCTGCGGTGGCCGGGAGCGGCCACTGCATCCAGTCTGGGCGACAGAGTGAGACTCCAATTCAAAAAAAAAAAAAAATTTGCGCCTGCACTTAAACATACTTGCTGAAGATGCACAAACATTCTCTGTGTGTGTGCATGCTTTATGACCCACGTAGAGAATTCAGTCTATTCATTTGCAGGTATATTCAGTCCTGATCAAAATTACAAAGGAAAATATTAGTCTTTCAAAACCAACTGAAATATTCTCAGTGAGAGAGTTCTACACATACCATAAATGCAAAGATTTCCTCACTCATAATTAAATCTGATACATAGCGAGTGAACTTTATAAGATAAATGTGAACATTTTAGATTTGACATCATAACTTTGATAAATTAGAAAAAAAACTACCAGTTGGCAAGACCAACTTATCTTAAATTAAAGTCAACCATCTTAAAAATTCTTAGATTCTGCTTCATGTTTCTCTTCATTTCATGATGGTGATCACCATACCTACCTACCTAGAAAGGAGCCTCCATCCATGCAGATTGGCTGCAGTTTATGTGCCTGTCTATCACTTATTTACAAAGTTCAGATGTGTCACCACAAAATAAAAAAACTGTTTTAAAGCTTGCTGAAGCAAAATTTGTCTATAAAGATTTGTATGCCCTAGTTGGGGGCTCATTTATTTCAAAATAGTCTATTTTCAAAGTTTCTATATGATGAAGAACTTGGACAGTCCTAAAGATTATGTGATATGGTACAGTTTTACAAGTGCAAATAATTGTTAATTTTCTTATTTACTCCTACTAGTAAAAAAAAAACGAGAACTTTTTAAAACAAATATGCATATAAAATATTTCTAGGGGTCTTTCTATTGCAATGGAGAGACCATTAAATGTGGAAAGATTTTTTTGATATTAGATTTGAAAATAATCAACCCAGGGCACTTTAATAAGATGCAAATGCTATATCTTCAAATCTAATTCATTTCACTGCATTTTAAAGATACTTTGCTAATGCACTGGATTAGTATACCCAAATGTACTGGTTCCATTTTTTGGTTTTTATTTCCTAGGTGTACAGACAGATTTCTCAGGTGTTTTCTAACATGTATTTGTAATTCACAAGTAAGAACACAGATTTGCTCATAATCTAGTTTGTCACCTTTTCCAGATTTCTGATATAAAACTCATTTCTTAAACAGTGCCTTGAATTAATAGTCAGTTCAATAGAGTTGTAAGCCCTTATTTTGGGGGGTGGCCCTTGTCAAAATGAAAAATGGAAAACTCATGCTTCAGAGATAGTAACAAATAATATGTGAAAACATTTAAGAGGTTTGAAGTTATTAAAATGGCAGATCTACTGGGAACAGAAAGAGCAGTATGTCATGGAAGAAACAGAGGGAAAGGGAGACAGGAAGCATTCTCTGGCCTTTTCAATCCTGCGTTTTAAAACAAAACAAAAAAATTCTGGAAAAATTGGAAGGTAGCCAACCTAATGCCGTTATTTCATAGAGCTTAGGGACACACCAGGAAATTACAGGCCAGTTAGTTTAACTTTACTTGTAGGGAAAGTATTAAAAACTGCTGCAGGAGATCAAGTAAAAGGATGCTTAGAAAAGCACAGCTTGATTAAGGCAAGCCTGGCCAACGTGATTTTCGGAAAGGGAAGGTCATGTCTTAGGAACTTGTTGAAATTCTTTGAAGCTATTATGGCCAGTACAGTCTTCAAAGAATACAGCGAGGCCCAGAATCTGCGTATCTTTCCGTTCCACATCAGTCCTTTAGGGATGCCCGCAGAACACAGCCCACATCAGGGCCTCGACACTCCAGGTTTAGAAACCACTATCAAAATAGCAGAAAATGACCTCTGATGGAACATTTTTAAAGCTGGAACCAATTAATACAACCTGATATTTATAAATGTAAAATCATGGGACTTGGAACAGAAATGCGGAATCTTGAGCTGTAACAAAGAAGTACTACACTGGGACTACAAAAACAATCTGGGAGTTCCTGTGCCAAAATCTGGGCTTTGGAGGCATTTCTCACCCAGAGAAAGGAAGACAAGAAGTAATCGTGCTACAAGTGATTGTAAAGGGTTGTGAAGGGTGGCAACCGAATGAATTTTGTCGAGATGGGAACAAGAGCAGTCCAGTGTGTTAACAGCCCTGAGCCTCCACAGTTCTGGACGTGACCAGAGCAGCCCAGCGGAGAAAGTCAAGTTCAGGCTAGCCACTGAGAGGCAGAGGTCAGGGCTCCATTGCTTTAGGAATGGGCTCCTGGGGTGCGAATATGTTTGCCTCTCAGATCTAACCTGGAGTTCTGCTTTCAAAGAAAAGCACAACTCAAGCGAAGGCATTCCAAAAGAGTCTCAGTCATGCCCCAGCTCTCCTCTACCCTGGGGTACAGGCAGCTGGCCAAGCCCACGTGACAAATAGCTAGCAGTCCAGGAGATGGGGGTGGACGTGGGGGAGATATGCCTGCCGCAATGGAGCCTGGGATCAACAGCAGGAAACCCACACCCCTCAAGGCCTGAGCCTCTGGCTAGGACCTTTGGGCAGTGGCGAGGCAGGGATCTGATCAGGAATGCCAGGACACGGGCGTCCGCGGAAGCCCAGCCACAGGAACAAAGCTAATGACCAGCGGCTATCACAGCTTCTCCTCCAGGTCGTGGCAGGGGTGGGTGCTGCAGCTTCTCCAACACTCCACACTCTGCACTCACCAGGATTGGGACGGGTGCCGGGGAAGGAACCAGGAGGACTCTTCCACTCCTAGACTTAAGACTGCAAATAAGTCACGAGTATATATGGTGACAGTAGAAGTTTTCTTGGTTTCATTATTGGACACCTCGTTTACTCCAAGTCTTGTATGCTCGGCACTTCACATATATTCGCTAAACCAACTTCTTAACCTGCCAGGAGACACTTACCAATGATAAAACTGTAGTGAGACTGGCCCAGTAAATTGTAGGCTTAGAAACCTCTTTGTTTTTGATTTTTTTTGTTTTGTTCCGTTCCTTGCATCATACAAAAGCTGAGGATAAAGAGGTTAAATTCTGGAAGTTGTTGTTGTGATTTAACATGTGGAAGAATCCAAGCTACTGATAGTTCGTTAGAATTCAGCTATAAATCTCTCAGTACTTCAATGATAAGTTTATTACTTTTTCTTCTACTCAAGCAAAAATAATGAAGGTATATCTGCTGATGATGAAGGGACCAAATAATTTTAGTTAGTGTTTTTCAGTTGCCTTGATGAGTGGCTTTTGCCTAAATGTTTGCTCAACAGGGATTTTTAACTCTTAAGCTAAGATTTATACGGGTAGAGTGACTAAGTCTCTTCTTTGGGGACCAAAGAGGGAAAGATGGGAACCAAGGAAGTTAATACATATTCTACAGAGATCAGAGTGTGAAAACAGAGTTCTTTCTGAAATCCTAAGCTAACTAGTGAAAGCTAAATCCATTTCCAGAGTTCCAACTGCTAGTTTGGTGAGACATATACCTAGTAGTTAGATGCACCGAACCAAACCAGACTGCCTGGGTTCCACTGCTTATTGCTGTGTGATCTTGGACAAGTTCTATAACTCTGTGACATCTTCATTTTCTCTTTGTAAAATATGCATGGATGATAGTATTTTCCTTATAAGATGTAGTGATAATCAAACGAGATCATGAATAAAAAATACTTAGTACCCGGCATAGAGTAAGTGTCCATTAAAGTTTAACTGTCATTATTATTGCTTTTTAAAATCTTTATTCTCAGTCACAGTCATGTTGGAGCTTCAAAGTACTAGAAAAACATTTATGAGTAGGCTATTTAAGAATTTTTTTATTATGACAAAAATGCACAGTATAAAATTTATCACCTTAACATGTCTAAGCGTACACTTCAGTGGTGTTAAACACAGAATAAACACAGAATATTCACATTGTTATGCAACCAATGTCCACAACTTTTCATCTTATAAAATTGAAATTTTATAGCCACTAAACGAAAGCTCCCTATTTCTCCTGACCCCCCATCCCCTGCCCCGATGACCATTGTTTTACTGTCTGTTTCTATGAATTTAACCACTCCAGATACCTCCATAAGTGTGATTATACAGTACTTGTCTTTTTGTGACTGGCTTAGAATCATGTCCTCAAAGTTTATCCATGTCATGTCACGTGTCAGAATTCCCTTCTTTACTAAAACTGAATAATAATCTATTGTATGTGTGTACCACATTTTCCCTCTCCGTTCCTCCACTGATGGACACTTGGCTGGCTTCCATCTCTCAGCCATCATGACAGCGCTGCTAAGAACATGGCATGTGCGTTAGGAGCAGGTTTTTCTCTCAGTGGGATTTGCTCGACTAATTAAGCAAGTAAGGGGGGAAAGAAGGCAAATCAATGGTCAAAGGGTATTTGCCCTATCCCATTATACTATATCATGGCCATGATGGAGACTAATATACATGCTTCTTCTTTGTTATGACGTGAAGAGGCAATATGACTGAATACCCTAATAAACAAACAGCAGTAATAAACATATCTAAAATAAATGATTTTTAAAATCAGATCTTACATTTATGTGAAAAGAGGATTTCACAACCACTCTTTCATTAAACCATTGTGCGAACTGGGCAGAACAGCTAGTGTTATCTCCATAGTGTAAATTTAGAAATGGGAATCTAGGAAACTTAAATTATTTGTTCACAGTTGCCAATGAAATCAATGTCAATTACCCTAATTGGCCAGGGCTTGCTCTACACCTAATAGAAGGCAGGTCTCATTCATTACAGAGTCCTTGCCCATTTATTAATTTCCCAAGAGATAATTTTAGATGGTTTATGAATTTAAAAATTTACTTTATTACATACATTTATTTTAATGTGAATTAAAAATAAAATTAGACTACTAACTTGCAACTTCCCCAACTGTGCGGCTTAGGATAAGGCTACATTATTTTTTAAAACTTGGTTAACAGTCAGCTTTTAGAAAAAGATTAGGTTTATACAGAAAAGGCGGCGCACAGCTTTGGCTAAATCACCAATGATATTCAACAACTAAGGTTTGGAAATGTTTCCTTTCCATGCATTCCACAAATATTTGATGGTCTGTTATGTACCAAATCAATGGTTGCATCTACCTCGGTGGACGAAATGGATGTAAGTCCTCGCCACTAGAGTTTACATTTGAGTGGGAAGGCAGGCATTAAGAAAACAGATATGTACACAAGTATGAATTGGGGTGATTGCTTTAAATGTGAGAGCATCACCGGGAAAAAATGCTGCAGGCCGAGTGTTTGGCGACGAACTGAAAGGATGAAAATGAGCCAACAGAAAAGAGCAAAATACTCGGGCGGAGGAGGTAGCATGTGCAGGAAATTTCAAGCAGGAACGGAGTGATTCCTGCCGGAAGGAGGCTGGATGCCTGCACATGGGGAGGAGAGGCCAGCAGAGGCCAGAACTGCCAGGGCTCATAGGTCCGTGTTAAGAAGCCATTTGCAGTTTCACTCCATAGGACATAGAAAGCCATTAAGGTTTTTAAAGGAAAGAGTGGCACAATCTAAGTTCTTTCCAAGAAATATTTCCCGGGGGATGAGTACTGGATACATTGGGACAGAGTCAGTAAGCAAACATGGGAGTGGGGAGACCAGTTAGGAGGCCATCGTGGTGTCCAGATGGAGATGGGGGAGCCCTCAGATCCAAGGACTATTCCAGAGGAACCACTGGTAGAGTGGTGCCAATGTGAGATGTGACGGGGCAGAGAGGGCTTTCAGGAGTGACTCTCGCAGTATTGGACTGAGAAACAATAGAAATCTTTCTTTTTCAGTTGTATACTTTTTTTTTTTTTTGAGTTGGAGTCTCACTCTGTCACCCAGACTGGAGTGCAGTGGCCGCTCCCGGCCACCGCAGCCTCGACCTGCTGGGCTCTGGCGATCCTTCCACCTG